>NC_044276.1:23753282-23829973 GCF_003957555.1 Calypte anna
TCATGTGCAGTTCTGATAGGCCTTAATTGGGCACAGGTGGGCTTGGCACGAGCTCACGCCTCCCACCTCATAATTAGCCACACCTGATTGCCTCATTGCCTCATTTCACTACACCTAGACCTCTGTGGTCACCAGCTCCAGCCCCTCAATGTCCTTCTTTTTGTGAGTGGCCTAGGACTGACCCCAGTTTTGAGGTGCAGCCTCACCAATGATGAGCACTGGGGAGAAACCACCTTCCTGGTCATGCTGCCCATGCTATTTCTGATGCAGCCCAGGATGCTCGTGGCCTTCTTGGCCACCTGGGCACATGCTGGTCTATGTTCAGTCGGCTGTCAATCAGAACCCCAGGTCCTTCTCTGCCAGGCACCTTTCCAGCCTCCCCTCCCCATGTCTGTAGCATTTCCTGGAATTGTTTTGACCCAAAATGCAGGACCTGGCATGTTGCCTGGTACTGCCTCAAACAGTTCACCTCAGTCCATTAACCCAGCCTTTTCCAGGTCCCTCTGTCGAACCTTTCTAGTCTCTGGCAGATCCATACTCCCACCCAGCTTGGTGTCATCTGCAAACTGCCCGAGGGTGCACTCATCCCCTTGTCCAGATCATTGGTAAAGAGATTGAAGCAGAGCAGTCCCAGAACCCTGAGGAACACTACTGGTGAGTGGCCACCAGCTGGACTGAGCTCCACTCACCACAACTCTTTGGGCCCAAACATCAGCCAGGGTTTGACCCACTGAAGAGGCCACTGCTCTACGCCAGAGGTAGCCAGTTTCTCCAGAAGGATTTTGTGGACAATGCTGCTGAAATCTTTACTAAAGTCAAGGTAGTCAACATCCTCCACCTTTCCCTCATTCAATCAATGGTCACCTTCTCACAGAAGGAGATCTGGTTGGTCAAGCAGTCCCTGCCTTTCATAAACCCATGCTGTCTGTCCCCCATCTCCTGGCTGTCCTGCACATGCTGTGTAATGGCACTCAGACCATCTGCTCCATCCCCTTCCCTGGCACTGGTCAAGCTGACCAGTATCTCCCTGGATCTTCCTTTTGGCCCTTTTTGTAGGTGGGGATGACAGCTGTCAATCTCCAGTCTACTGACACCTCCTCAGTCAGCCAGGAGTGCTGATAAATGATGACAAGAGGCTTGGTGAGCACTTCTGTCAGCTCCCTCGGTACCTTTGTGTGGGTCCCATCTGGCCCCATAGACTTGTGTGTCTCTGGGTGGTGCAGGAGGTCACTGACCATCTCCCCTTGGATTATGGGGGCTCCATTCTGCTCCCTGTCCCTGTCTGCCAGCTCAGGGGACTGGGTACCCCAGGAACAACTGGTCCTACTGCTGTAGACTACAGCAAAGAAGGCATTGAGTAGCCCAGCCTTCTCCTAACCCTTGGTCACTCTCCTCCTGGCATACAAAAAAGGATGGGGATTCTCCTTCACCCTCCTTTTGTTACTAATGTGTTCAGAGAAACATTGATTACATTCTTCAGTGGCAGCAGACAGATTCATTTCACACTGTGTTTGGCCATTGTAATTTTTTCCCTCTGTAGCCTCCTGACATCTTTGTAGTCTCCCTGAGTGCCCTGCTCCCTTTTCCAAAGGCTACAAACTCACCTTTTTTTTGATGAGTTTTAACCAGATCTCTATTCAGCCAGGCTGGTCATCTTTCCCCGTGAGCTCATCTTACAGCACATGGGGCCATCTTATCCTTCACCTTCAAGAGTTTCTTCTTGAGCAGTGTCCAGACTTCCTGAAATCCCTTGCCCTTCAGGACTGCCTCCCAAGGGATTCTCTCAACCAGAAAGAGGCCAAAATTTGCCTGCCGCTCCTCCAAGTTGACAGTTCTGCTGACCCTCCTCCTTACTTCTCCAGGGATCAGGTTTTTTTACCAAGTCTGGATTTACAGGAGACCAGGCTTCCTAACAAGGGATGGGAAGAGGTTATCCCATGGAGGTAAAAGGGTTTTAGGAGAGGAGATAGCAGGGCTAATTAGCAGAGCTTTACACTAGGTATGAAGGAGGCCAGGGGTGAAAGTGGGGTCACTGGAGAGGAGCCTGAATGTGACATACCAGTACCTGGGGGAGAAGGGTGTGCAAGCAAGGGCTCACAGTCCTGTGTCTTGGTGAAGGAGGAGAATGGCACTGCATATGGCTGGGGGAACACAGGAGTTGGTGTGAGGTTGGGGGCTATGGAAATATTGGAGTATAATCAGGAGGTGATTAGGGCTTCTCCTGGAGAAAAGGAGGCCCATCTGAGGTGCATCTACACCAATGCACACAGCATGGGCAACAAAGAGGACGAGCTGGAAGCCATTGCACAGCAGGACAGATGTGATGTAGTTGTCATCACAGAAATGTGGAGGGATGATTGTCACAGCTGCAACACTGCAATGAATGCATATAAGCTCTTCAGAAGGAATAGGCATGGAAGGAGAGGTGGTGGTGTGGCTCTGTATGTTAGGGAATGTTTTGACTTCATAGAGCTTGATTCCAGGGATGACAAAGTTGAGTGTTTATGGGTAAGGAAGAAGAAGGCAGGTAAGGGAGATCTTGTATTTGGAGTCTGTTTCAGACCCCCCAACCAGGACAAAGAGGCAGATGACCCCCCCATCACCTGATAGATGTAGGAGGGAACATGATACCAAGAGATGAGGAAATGACTGAAGTGCTTAATAACTTCTTTGCCTCAGTCTTTAGTAGCAGGGACAGTTATATTCATGGAATTCAACTCCCTAGGCTAGGGGACAGGAACCAGGAACAGAGAGATCTCCTGATAATCCATCAGGAGATGGTCATTGTCCTGCTGCACCATGAGGATGTGCATAAATCTGTGTGACTGGATGGGATGCGCCCAAGAGTGCTGAAAGAGCTGGTGGCAGTGCTTGCCAATCCACTTTCCATCATTGATCAGCAGTCCTGGATCACTGAAGAGACATCAGAAGACTGGAAACTGATGATGTAATCCCCATATATAAGAAGGGACAGAAGGAGGATCCAGGAAACTACAGACCTGTCAGTTTGACCTCAGTCCCAGGGAGGTTGATGGAGCAGATCATCCTGGTTGGATGGCCATGCCAAAAGAGTTGTGGTTAATGGAGTTAAATCCAGCTGGCGGGCAGTCACGAGTGGTATGTCCAGGGGTTCAGTATGACTCCATTTTTTCAGGAGGCATCTGTAAGCCATAATTTTCCAGACATTTGGTAAGTAATGATAAACATTTTTTAATTTGACCTTCATCAGTACACAAAGCAAAATATCATCATATAATGAGAGATCGCAATCCTAGGATGAGCTTGACGAACTGGTTTCAATGCTGAATGCACAAGATCCTGACAAATTGTAGGGCAAATTTAACGCTACCCACTCATACCTCCCCATAGGAACTTGACAGTTTACCAAAGGAACCAAAAATGGAAAATGTTTACAGTCATCTTCATGCAAAGGTCTCTTCCACGCTCCAGGAACCTCCAGAACTGTTCCTTCTCTGCTGTACTGTATTTCCAGCAGACGTGTGGGAAGGTAAAGTGAGAACAAGGTCTCAGCTATTGTAGTTATACTTCATCTGCCTCTTCATCCTTGATGGGTCCTCTAGAGCCATGTTGGTGCCTCCTAATAGGACCGTACATGTTTTGACATCCCAAAGATAGAAGCAACTTTTGAAAAATCAATTATTGTAATTAGCAATAGGGAGAACAAAAAGATCATGATTTTTGTCCCCTTCATAAAAGAGAGAAAAGAAAAAATGTAATTAAAAATGTAATTATAAATAATGTCCAGGAGATGACATCCAAAGGACAGACATGTCTCCTGCACTGGTTTTTCATAAGAGAAATAGTGAGAAGAGTAATTATTAACAGTCTGCAGGAGGTGGCACACGAAATTCAGAGGAGACGTCCATGCTGGCTGCAGGTCCCAGGTCAGCGTCACCATCAATGTCACACAGCACAGCCCAATGATGCCCTTGAGCAGGCTCCGGAGCTGTCAGCCAGCAAAACAAGGAGAGAGGAAGGTGTGAAATCCAACAGCTCTGTGCTGCTGGCACTGTGCAGCTGCTCCCCCCCCACCAGAGCACTTCCTGGTAGGACAGCCTGACCCTTTATTGGCCTTAGCTGGAGACTATTTTCATTTGGATCCCTGGCCCCCACCTCCCCCTTTCCCCTCTTCACTTGCAGGGCCCCTGGGGAAACCCAGCATGCCGGGGCCAGGGCCGGTGGGAGGTACAGAGGGCACGGCCGGCACCCGTGAGCCAGTGGGAGTGGGTGTCCCCCCTTTTTGTGTTGAGTTTTCTTCCGAAGCGAGGACATTCTGTCTGTGCTGGGTGATGACAAGAACGACCATTCCCTTTCTTAGGGGGAAATGCAAAGTGCAGCCTGCAGGGCGTTATTGATAGCAGTGCAGAAAGCAGCTGCCGTAGGAAAGAGAGGCTGCTGCGGGCTTTTGGAAAGGGACACTTGTCATGCATTGCTCCTCCTGCCCCTAAAGGAGGGTGTGTAGTGAAATGAGGCAACCAGATGCCACTAATTGCCAGGGAGTGGGCATGAGCTTGTGTTAAGCCCACCTGTGCCTAATTAGGGCAGGCCCCCACTGCGCATGAGCAGGACCAGGGGGCCAATAAAAGGTGAGGCCTGAGTCACAGACTCTGCTCAGTCCTGAGCTAGCCAGCAGAGAGGTCAGTTGCTCTTAGAGCAACAGCACTGATCCAGGCTAGTCAACCCTGAGGGCTAGAGGCTTGGAGCATTGCTTGTGAGTCTCTGCTGGAACACCTGGTTGGACCTTGAAGCTCCATTCCCTAAAAGAGGTTTGTCTTGCTACAAAGGTGTCCTGCAGGAATGAGCTTGCTGCCACTGTCCCCATTCTCTCATTGTGTGACAGGACAATCGCTGCCAGCGCTTGGGGCTCCCTGCAGAGACTCTGGTGATGCTGGTGCCATGTGGGGTGGGTGGGTGGGTGGGGATCAAGTGGCAGTGTGGGGAAATGAGTGAGCTGAATGAGCAGCAGCTGCTGGATGGAGGGTAGAAGTGGTGGCACTGACATGTGCTGGTGATAAGGGGATGGAGGGAAATATTCCCAGAGCCTTCCCAGGAAGCCAATGAGAGCAATGTTGTGTTTGGGGAGGTGAGGAGCAAAGTTCTCCATGGAGTGTTGGACAGCAAAGGCTTTTCTTCACTGTCCATGTCTCTTTCAGAGACACTCTGCACCAATACCAACCAAATATACAATTCTAAACCGAAAAACAGTAAAAAGGAACTTTTGTACAGTTTTTGTTAGACTCTCTTTTTAATCTTTTTCCACCCTGGAAACTCTCCAATTAGCTGTGCAAGTCTTGAACACTAAAAATACCCCAGGGTAAGACATGGCTGGTCAGTACTGTAATGGGCCCCATGGTGCCAGTGGGACTGAGTCCATGATCCTCAGGTGCTGACAGGACACTGAAGAAAAACACTCTTAAGAAGTTAAAGCCAAAACAAAGCCCCAAATTATCTTGAAGTATTGATTGGCTCCATTGGGTCCCATTACTGACAAAGCCTCCCCAGAGACTTGTTAGAGAAGGTCACTGGAGGACGTGATTGCGGGGAGACAAAGATTCTGTAAAGGTGGCTCTGAAGCCACAGATATTTGTTTATGTATGTATTTATTTGTTTGTTTATGTATTTATTTATTATTTTATGGATCAGTCAGGCCACACTCTGAACCCCAGGCAATGGGAAATCAGAGCCCATAGCTCTCTTTTAGTTCAGGACTCTTCTGGAGGACAGTAGGGTGTGAAGATGAGCAATAAAAACTTTAGGAAAAATTCACACCACCTCCAAACTACTCCAAGAAGAAACAAGGAAAAAACCAAGTGCAGAACCTCAACATAAACTTCTGTCTGGTGGTGGTGATACAAGTGACCATTTCTAAAGTCACCTTTCCAGACAGGCTGTCCAGACAAAGGCCATTCCCATTCCTCTCCATTTGTCCCCTTCTCCTACTCTTTGTTCATTCAGATGCCTCTCCCCTGGGTGCTGCTTTGAGCAGCAGGTTGTTCAAAGCTCGCCTTTCTTTCAGAAGCCTCATTGTCTCTTTAGCCACCTCTGTCATGATGATCACAGCTCTCTTTTCCCATCTGTCTCTCTAAACCATTTCTCATCAGATTCTTCTTCATTTTCTCTGTTTGATGTTCCTTGGCTTGCACAAAGGAAAACTCCTGCTGTGCCCGTGTGCAGTCAGTTCTCTGAAGAGAGATGGGGCATGGTGGTGCAGTGGAGCTGTAGCCTCCAGCTGCAGAGAGGAAAGGAGAAGTCTGATGCAAGGCTCAGAGATGGAAGTCCCAGGTGGGACATGAAAGCAATCATGGGGTTGAGGAGGTGAGAAGTTACTGCCACATTGTTAGACCTCAGGGAACTTCTATCAGAAGAAAAGAGTTTTCATTAATCACAATATGAAATGCTCTTCCTTTACTACACTGGGAAAACCTTTGCAATTATCTGTACAAGTCTTGAAGATGTGAAGAATAACCCATGAAGAGCCATGGCTCTTTACTGAACTCTTCAATGAGCCCCAGGGTGTGTTTGGTGCTGAGTCCATGATTCTCAGGTGCTGAGAGATGAATGAAGAAACTGCTGCAGAAGTCAGAATGGAACCTGAAAGTACCTTGAAGCATTGATTGGCCCCACTGAGGGCCATTGCTGCCAAAGCCTCCCCACGGCCCTCTTAGAGCAGATCACTGGAGGCCATTATTGCAAGGAGGCAAAGGCTCTGTAAAGGTGTCTCTAAACCAAAGGGGTTTTCATTATTTATCTATTAATGAAACAGTGAGGACAAACTCGATCTCCAGGCAATGGGAAGACAAAGCCCATCCCTCACTTGTGAGTCAGGACTCTTCCTGGGGAAAGTAGAGTGTTAAAATTAGTAATAAAAACAAAAATTCTGACACCCCCCTTGTGTCCTGGGGGGTTGGGGACATCAGGCTTGTGGCATGGGCAGGGGACACATCACAGCTGGGTGGTGCTGACCCAACCTCAACACAAAGCATGGGGGCCCTGGAGATAAGAGGCTGTTAATTCACTTCTTTCAGCTGTAAACTCAGGAGGACAATGACCAACCCAGTGGTTACTGCCCTGAGGGTTCTTCCTACTTTCCATTTCAAACTCAGCTTTATGGAACAGAATTTACTCCAAAATAATTTTTTTCCCTTCAGAGAACCTTGAATTTTGGGAGGCTGCAGACACCAACTAAACAAGAGCAAGGGAGATCAGAAATATTGTGTTGGGTTCTACCGAGCTCTGGAACAAGGGATCAATTTGACCATAGGCTAAAATCCAGGGCAGATGCTCTGACCTGGCAAACCCCAGTGTTCTACAGTATGACCATACACACCCTCCCTGTCGAGAAGGTAGTTGGGCTAGATGGCCTCTAGAGATCTCTTCCTACCCAAATCATTCTATGACTAAAGGTTGGGGGGATGGCTTGGCTTCTTCCATGGCTCCCTTCCCATCCTACCAGTGGGTCCCATCCTACCAGACAATGTTCCCACAGCTGGGACCTCCTCCTCCACTTGCTGTGACCATCGCCTTTCTACTGGAGCCATCGTATTCATCATTAATTTTAAATCATTATTATTATTACTCTATTAAATCATTTTTCATTGCAACCCTCGGGGATTCATTCCTTCTCCCCTTTCCCCTCCAAGGGGCTTTCCAGTGATTAAAAACTTTCTAAACTGCAATGTTGGGGAAACAGTTCATAAATATACAGGTTTTGAGCAATCCTGACTTACTTTAGCTTAGGCCACATTGGGTTAATGAGGCCTAGTTAGAGGTTTTCTAAAAATGAGCTAATGGGAAAGAGATAACTTAATTGGCAACAGAAGAGGAAAATAATTATGTGAGAAGAGTGGTTCCCTGAGAATGGAATGTGTAATTGGAATACAAAGCCACCTGCATGATATGATGGTGTAAACAAGGCTTCTCTATATAAGTGAGTGCAAGTTGTTAATAAACGATTTCATACGATCATATTGATGTGCACATGGAATCAATCCTTAAGCCTCCGCAGACTTTTTTCCCACAAATGGCGCCCGAAAATGGACCCAGGGTGGCCCAGACCAGGGACTCTCATGCTGTTGCTTCCAGGAGTGATGAAGACGGCTGGAATGAGAGGGTAGCGGAGAAGCCAGTCGAAAGGAGATTGCTGCCCTGGCAGTCTATGTAGCTGGTGCCCAGCTACGGAATAAACGAGCTCGGAATTGAAGAATCTTGCCCTGATCAGGTGAGCGGCTGGGGAGGAGATGGGGTCTACACTCTCTAAAGAAGAAGAGGCACTAAAGCTCCTCCAATGTATTCTCTCTAAGAGAGGTTTATTACAGGACCTTACGTGGATTACTGAAATGGGCACAGGATAGAGACTTGATCCCCTCGATGGGTACCGTTTTTGAGTTACCTACTTGGGAAGCCATAGGTATTGCCCTATGGGATAAAATTAGCGATGGAGATAAGGAGGCACAACGCTTAGCGACACTCTGGAAATTGATTAGAGAAACCTTAAAAGAAATGAAAAGTGAGAGGGCAGCAGCAGCCTCAGCGTTTGCTGTCTTAGCGCCTGATCTACCAGTACCAATGAATGCTCAAAATATGGGCTTGACCTCTAAACAGTTATTTGAGACACCTAAAATACCCTTACCAGCACCTGAAGGGACTGTACTGATTCAAGCTCTGCCAACTGTGCCATTTGACCCTGGGGGTAGGATGAAAAGTAAAAATGGGACCGAGAAGCAAGACCAAAAGCGACCGAAAACACCACCAGAATCGCTGGAGGACCCAGAGGGAGAGAAGCTGGAGAACACAGGCGAGGAATCTTGGAATACAGATTCCCTCCCTTGCGCCCGCCTGCTGTGGCTCCCGACTGCTCTGCCACCTTTCCACCTCCGAAACCTGATTTATCTTCTTGACCACAGTTGCCTTTAATTAATCCTGTGCTTCACCTGTCAACACCATCAGTGCCTGCTATAGAGCAACAACCAAGGAAGGAACTGGGACTCGGAGACAAGCAACAAAGGGAACTGCTGAAGAAACTGAAAGAACTGGAGACCAAGGATGAGTATACCCCTGAAAAAACCCTAGTTTTTGCTCCAGGGAACATCCCGAATAATGGGGCACTAATACGTGTTTACCCCCTGATCTGTTCCTTATTCCTGCTCCTACTTCCCTTAACCCTTTAACACCCACTGCTCCACCTCTTCCAACTCCAACATGGGGAGGGGAGGGTGGTGGAGGGATCATGGGGGGGGTTGGTAGTGTGTATCCAGTAACTAGATGGAAGGGAATTATTCGAAATGCTATAGTTGAAGGAGAAATGGTTCCATCCCTTCTTACGCCCGGGTGTCACATTGGATGACTTCCAGCCTGTTGGTACCTCTCCTGTCAGCCAGGACTGCTGACACATAACAAACCCCACTTCTCCCATAATGATTTCAGAAAGGCAAGAGGGTCTACTCTGAACCTCAAGGTTTTAAACATCATTGCACCACAGAGGGGGAGAAAGAGGAGTTTTAGGGAGGGGGTCCCAACCTTAAAGCACCCAAAGCATTCTCCAACCCTTTGCACCCCAACAGCCATAAGGAATTGCTTCATTGCACATTTTATAATTTTATTGAGTATCTAATTAATAAAAACAACAACCAAATGGTATCGAACCTCAGGCTAGTGTACTTCCTCCCAGTTTTGCAGCCACAACTATCTGGACATGGAAGCGTAAAGACAAAATTTTGGTCTAAATCTCCTTAAAAGGGCATCTTAATGGAAAAGGGTTCTTTTCACCTCAAAATGACACAATCCCAAATTCTCACTCCCATTTTCTTTTCAAGTCCCGCTGCAGAGTCATATTAAAATGCTCCATATGGGTGTTCTCAAACTAAAAAAAGAAATAGATCTTGTCCCACTCAGACACCTCCCCTGACGAGTGTGTCTTTGTGATAATCACTTCCTTGTTTTATCTTATTTGGTTTCCAAAGAATCTAAAGCTTGGAAGCTTGGAAACTCCAAAGCTTGGAAAATGTGGTGACCTGGTGGGTCTGGTGGTGAGAGGTGAGATCGTAGATCTGGTAAAAACTCTTCTCACACTGGGAGCAGCTTTAGGTTTGTTCACCCCTACGGAGGCGCTGATGTTTCAGCAAATGAGAGCTTTGCCTGAAGCTCTTCCCACAGTCAGGACACTTTTAGGGACGTTCACCTGTATGGATCCATCGGTGTCTGGTGAGGTTTGATCTGTCTGTGAAGCTCTTCCCACACTGGGGACATGCGTAGGGTTTTTCCCCAGTGTGGATATGTTGGTGATCTATCCAAGAGGTGCTTTTGCTGAAGGCTTTCCCACGGTGAGTCAAGGGATACACCTTCTCTCCTGTATGGATGCGGTGATGGCATGATAAATAAGAACTCTGGGAAAACTCCTTCCCACACTCCAGCACTTATAGGGTTTCTCTCCTGTATGGATCCACTGATGCTCTGATAAACTGGAACTCTGGGTAAACTCCTTCCCACACTCAGAACATTTAAAGGGTTTCTCACTGGTGCTGGATAAAATTCCATCTCCTGCTAAAACCTTTCCCGCAGTCAGGGCAGGTGTAGGACATGGTGCCTGTGTGATGGTGCCACCCTTGGACCAGGTCCGAGCTGCCGCTAAACCATCTCTTGCAGTCAGGACATCTCTGGGGTCTCTCACCCCGATGGATTTTCTGATGGTGGAGATGTGCTGAGCAGATCCTAAACCTTTTACCACATTTCTGGACGATGTCAAATTTTTCTCCTGGACGGATTCAATGATTTCTCAGTAATGTGCTTTGACCAAAATCTGGCTGATCTTTGGGGTACCCAGAGAGGTTTTTGCCCAGATGGAGTCACCCCATGTCCGTGAAAGAAACCATAGTGCAGCGACAAATTAGGGGTGGGCTTTTTGTGAGGTGAAGGCAGCCAAAACCTACATCAGTCCTCCTGTGGGTGAAAACGGAGTGTGAGGAGGAATGAGGAGGTTTCCCATAGAGGTGGACACCCACTGATCATCCTTTACTTCATCTTAAGGTATTATACTGGCATGTAAAACTCAAAGGGGAACTGGGTAGGGTGCAGGGTACTGGGGTTCTGAGCCAGTCTTGATGTGATTTGGGATCAGTCATTTGCACTTACACTCCATGAGATATTTTAGTTCTCCCTTATTCTCTGTCAAAAACCCTTGAGGTGATTTAGGGGTCTGTACATGCCATCACACATATCTGGTATGATTTAGCGTTCTCCACGGTGGCATCAAATCCCACCATGACGTGGGGTTCCCCCATCACACCCACATGCAGGATGAGTGTCGCGATCCGCGTATTATTTTATATATTAATTATGAGGAAAATTCAACCACTGCTTCAGAGATGACACTTGAATTAAGAAGCAACCAGACTGTCCGATTTAAAATTAGTTACAAGAGTTTATTTCTAAACAGGGAAAGCCGGTTTTACTAGCAACAAGGCCTTTTGTATAAAGTAATCACCTTAATCGATGGTCATTAAAAGTAACAAAGGGAGAAACAAAAGAGAGAAAATATCACCATCCCCACAGGGCCAGGCCTCGGGCTGGAGGGTTGCTCCTGGTTCTTCGGGCTGGGGCTGCTCCTGGTTTTTCGCCGTTCGAGTCACTGCTATGCCTTTTCGTAGCTGGAAATCGGGGTGACGAGCTGAGGAGACATCGAGCCGAAGAAGCCCACATTTCCGTCTTTTCCTAGGATTATTTATCCCCCAAAAAGAAAGGGGGGTCTCTTCATTCAAGATGGCCCTGATACATACAAATCTCCAGGCTTCCTGGGATGAGTCATTTCTTATCTTTGTTTCCTGGAACCCTGCTATGTTTGGGCGACCTGATGAGTAACCTTTTATCTTCCAGGTGTCTTTCAGGCATTCCTTGAGGTAAACATATGGTAATTACCAGCCGGGTGAAGGAAAAAAACTGATCCAAGAGACATATATTTTCAGTTCCACATGTATACCACAATGAGCTACCATCCAATGGGATGAGTTTGGGTCCCCTGAGATTTTTTGGGAGTCCCTGATAGTGGCTTCTGAGGCCTGGGATTATTAAGTCCCCTTGAAGTATTCCAGACTTGCAAACATTACCCCCGGCTTCAAGGTTATTTGAGGGTCCCCAGTTGCAGCCCCCAAACCGTTGGGATGACTTGGGGATCCCCTATCACAACCCTGCAAACCAGAAGGAGTTCAGAATCCCTGGGTGAGGTGGGGGAGACACAATCACAGCTCCTCCACCCTCCAGACAAGTTGGAGGTTCGCCAATCCTACCACCTTCACCCTATGGATAAGTTTAGTTCCCCCCTCTCACCCATCCCCCTCCCTCCTCCATCTTGTGATCTACACCCCCGGTTTGGGCAGTATTGGGATAACTACCCCCCTCCCATCACCTCCCGGTACCTTCAGGGGGGGCACAGCCCAGGCAGTTGGGGAGGGGGGGGGGCGATGCTCTGGCGGTCACCAGTTGGGGGGTCCCAGCTGCGGGGCGGGGGGTGTGGGTGCAGCCCTGGGGCGGCAGAGCAAAACCTCCCAGGAGCTGCAGTGTGATCGTGGGAAGCGGTGGGGGGAGGAAGGAAAGGTAGGGAAGGGTCTCCAGGGGGAGGGACCCAACCTGAGGAGTGAGGTTGGAAGTTGGCAGGGGAGTGTGTCCAGGAGGGGCTGGGCACATCAGGCTTGTTTCCTGGGGGGGCAGGGGACATCAGGCTTGTGGCATGGGCAGGGGACACATCACAGCTGGCTGGTGCTGACCCAACCTCAACACAAAGCCCGGGGGCCCTGGAGCTAAGAGGCTGTTAATTCAGTGCTTTCAGCTGTAAACTCAGATGGACAATGACCAAGCCAGTGGGTACTGCCCTGAAGGTTCTTCTTTTTACTTTATTTCCATTTCACACTCAGCTTGTTTCTGATCCTGGCACAGAATTCATTCTAAAGTAATTTTATCTGTTCAGAGCATCTCGAGTGTTGGGAGGCTGCAGAGTCCAACTCTGATAGAACAAGAGAGATCAGAGGCATTGGGTTATGGTGCCAGGACTGGAACTGTGGCAGTTTCCAGAAGCCTCTCACACAAGCCTCCCCTGTGGCCCACCCTGCTTCCAAAACACCACTGCACTAAACCAATACATTTTAAAACTTGAAGACAGGATTTTTAGATTATATATTAGGAAGAAATTCTTTACCATGAGGACTGTAAGGCACAGGAACAGGTTGTCCACAGGAGCTGCGGATGCCCTCTCCCTGGAAGTGATCAGGGCCAGGTTGGAGGGGGCCTGGACCAATCTGATCTAGTGGGAGGTGTTCCTGCCCATGCAAGGAGGTTGCAATTAAATGATCTTTAAGGCCTCTTCAAACCCAAACCATTCTATGATTCTATTATTGGTTAACTGGTTCCTCACTCCTGTTTAAAGTGGCAATTCTCAAAAATGTCACTCAAAGGGTCAGGGGCTTTTTGTTATCAGGAGTCCCTCTAGCCTATGGGTGTGTATTTCAATATGGTAATACCTCATTCATATGTTAATACAATGAATATCACTCCTCAGTGTTTTTTCTACCCAGTGCTCAAGGCTGTGACCAAGATAAGTTTTGGGGAGCTGTGGGGAGTACTCCTTCCCAACACTCCCATCTCTCTTGCAGGTATCTTGCAGGCCTGTCTCAAGGCCTGTCTCAAGGCCAGGCTGTGTCCTACTTGGGATATTTTTTCCCAAGAATTAGAACTTCTTACTTCTTCACTGCTATGTGAGCCTGTAGAGAAACAAGATAAACAAGGTGCCTCGAGTTGCCAAAGAGTGGGTGTGAGTCCATCTATGCCCAGTTAGGGCAGGCCCTCTATTACCAGGGGGCCAATAAAGGTGGGACACACACCCACAGAGGGAAGCTCACTCTTGTGTGGGGTGATGGAGAGGTCAGCAGCTCGTCGAGCCTCAGGAGCAAGAAAGGCGCTTCTCGCTACAATTGGTGGAGAATGTGGGCAACATACAGACACCTAAAGAAGCAGCAGTGTGAGGAGCTGGCAACAGGAACATTCTCCGTGATTTGAAAAAGTGCCTGGGCTAACACTCTCCCTGAAAGGTATGACCAGCAAGCTCTTTGGATTGGAAACCCCTGAGCAGAGGGAAGCCAAGATAAGGATTCTTTCTTTGGAAACCCCTGAGCAGAGGGAAGCCAGGAGGATGGAATCCCATGAGGAAGGGTTAAATCCCGTAATCCCATGAGGAACCAGAAACCCATGAGGAACCAGCAAGCTCTTTGGAAACCCCTGAGCAGAGGGAAGCCAAGATAAGGATTCTCTCTTTGGAAACCCCTGAGCAGAGGGAAGCCAAGAGAAGAGCAGATACAGGAGGGAAAAGAACAACTCAAGTCGGAAAGGCAGAGACTTTGTGAAAAGTATTTGTAAGCTAGGGTTAAATCCCGTAAGCTATAAGTGTATGTTTGTGTCAGTCAAAAAAAAAAATATGTAAAAATCCTGTAATCAATGTTGTGTCGTAAATCCTGTAATCAGTGTTGTGTCATGAGAAGCTAGGGTTAAATCCTGTAAGCTATAAGTGTATGTTTGTGTCAGTTGAAAAAAAAATGTGTAAAAAATGTGTAAAAATCCTGTGTATGTTTGTAAGCTAGGGTTAAATCCCGTAAGCTATAAGTGTATGTTTGTGTCAGTCGAAAAAAATGTGTAAAAAAATGTGTAAAAATCCTGTGTATGTTTGTAAGCTAGGGTTAAATCCCGTAAGCTATAAGTGTATGTTTGTAGAAAAAAAAAAAAAAAAAAAGGGGGGGGGGGGGGAATGTAGAGAAACAAGATAAACAAGGTGCCTCGAGTTGCCAAAGAGTGGGTGTGAGTCCACCTGTGCCCAGTTAGGGCAGGCCCTCTATTACCAGGGGGCCAATAAAGGTGGGACACACACCCACAGAGGGAAGCTCACTCTTGTGCAGGGCGATGGAGAGGCCAGCAGCTCGTCGAGCCTCAGGAGCAAGAAAGATGCTTCCCGCTACATGAGCCCTATTATTCTTCTGTGTGTCTCTCTCGTTCTATTTTATGAGATTTTCCCCATGATTTTTATTTCTTTCCGTTACTAAATGCCATCAGGGCTGTGTGGTCTGTGCTCCCCTCTCCACTGGCTCCTGCTGCCCTGTCACTTGCATGGGGGGGATCCTCATCTCCCCTCCATCCCCCTGGCACTGGGCTGGCCTGCCTCTGCCTGCTGCCCAGAGGTGCCTGGCTCTCCTGTCCCTGAGCTGGGCTCTCCTGGCTGCCAGGCTGGGCTTGGCTCTCCCCTGCATGCTGGCAGAGCTTTCCTCCCTCCCAACATGGGCCCGGCTCTCCCTGCTCCTGGGCTGAGCTCTCCATGCTCCCAGGCTGGGCTCGGCTCTTCCCACTCCTGCCTCGGCTCCAGGCCTCCCCGCACCCTGCTGCAGCTCTCCCTGCTCCCCAAAGGGGTCACCTCTCCCCCCGCTCCTTAGCCAGGCCAAACCCAAGGGTGGCTGGGTAAATGCCGAGCCGCTGCCCCATGTCCTGCAGCAGCCTGGCTGCCTGCTGCCGGTACCAGAGCTCCCTGCCAGAGTCCAGCCCGAAGCATCGCCAGGGGCTGTGGTCCAGCTGCTGGTGGCTGAAGTCCCAGCGCTGTCCCGCCATGCCACAAGCCCTGCCGCCCTCCCAGGTCTCCATGGCGATATGCACCCAGACAGGGACACAGGGACACCCTGAGGGCTGGACGCAGGGCAGGGCAGTGGAGAGGAGCCAGGGAGCCAGCGCTGGCCCTGCTTCCCCCTGCCTGTTCTGATGCACAGTGCTTACTGGGGGGGCAGGAGTCCCAATATTCCAAACTCCCCACCCCTCCTGGGACCCCCATCATCCCTCGGGGCCCCCTCAGGGCCCTGCTTGGGCTTCCCCCAGCATCTCACATCCTTTCAACATTCCCATGTGCAAAAGTGCCACAGCAACACCTGCCAAGGGGGGTATGGTGACTGAGTGCAGAAAGGGAAAAGGGTGTTCAAGGGCCAAGGGGCGTGCAAGGGCGTGCACACAAAGCCCCCTTCAAAGGCCACATCTGCAGCAGGGCAGGGGTGTGCAAAGCTTTTCCTGTGCAGAGGGGTGTGCAGAGGCCTTGTATGCAAAGCCAAGGGGCAGTGCGCAGCTCAGGTGTGCACAGCTGTGCACCAGGGCCACGTGTGCCAGAGACGAGGTGTGCAAGAGGCACACAGCCGCAGGCAAAGGCCCGATGTGTGCCGGGGTGTGCAGGGACTGGCTGTGCCTGCCAGGGCTCTGCAAGGTTGCTCACCACTCTTCACCTGGGAGCGGCTGAAGGAGTGCTCCTTGATGTCCTTCAGCCGCTCCCTCAGCTGCACAGCTCAGACAGTGCCACAGCGTGGCTCATGCCCTTCTGCAGGTGGAGGCTTTCAGCCCCAAGGCCGCCACCTTGTTGCTACCCATGGTCTTCATCTGCTCCAGCTGACAGTGCTTCTGCTCACTGAAGATCTGCTGTGGGGATGGGAAGGAAAACATCAGTGCCCCTCTCTGGGGCCCTGGGGACAACAACTTGTATGGAAAGAGCAAAAATAATTGAGATTGAATCCTTGTATATCAAATATAATAGACACTGTATCATTGTATTAATCACTAAAAACATCATTTATCAAAAAAAATTGACTTGATGCTTTGAATGAGAGGATGGTAAAGAAACCCTGCCAACCACACCCTGGACTCTGCCCCAGTCCTGGTCATAGTTGGTCAGGAGATGACCCAGGTGTTTTCAAATAGTGCAATATGCAGTCCTCCTGACTTGCAGGTCATTGGGTATATAGGTCTGGACCCCCTTGCAGGGACTTTGGATGCCTCCCCTACGGGTGGATGCACCATGTAGGATTTTCCCACTTTCTGGGAAGGCCTCTCCAAATCCTCACTGCAAATCCTCCTGGAGAAATTGTAGATGCTGTAAGTGTTAAAGGGCAGGTTAGGTTGGTCTTGGAGCAACCTGGGCTGGTGGGAGGTGTCCCAGCCCATGGGACTTGATGGTCTTCAAGGTTCCTCCAACCCATTCCATGGAATCCTCCTGCCCAGTGTCTGGTTCAGGTAAGCCCAGGTCCTATGTTCTATTTTAACCCAGGTCCTGGAGGTGCACCTGGTAGCTCCTCCCAGCCCCAGTGCTCTTGGTCACTTTGAGGGCTCAGACTTGTCCCCCCACCTCCTTGACCCCTAGGGGCTGTTTAGCACCTGCCCTAATTAACGAGCTCTGGCAGGATCAGTGGGGCCCATTGATATCTTGAAGTACTTTGATATTTTTGTCATGACTTTGACTTCTGGAGATATGTCTTCATTCTTCTCTCAGTATCTGAGCTCCATGCAATGAGCCTCAAAAGTCCTAAAGAAATGTTTATCTTTTTGTAATTACCTTTACATCTTCAAGACCTGAAGAGTTCATTGTTAATTATTCTTGGTGGAGTTAAGGAGGAAGTTTTCAAAGTGAGAAGAGAGGATATAGCAACATTCTCCAAGTGATACTGATCCAGAGGATCACCTAAAAATGTCTGCACCTGAAGGAAATTGATAGAAAAGTGGAAAATCTCCCTTATGAGGGAAGGCTGAGAGAGCTGGGGCTCTTCAGCTTGAAGAAGGGGAGAAGGAAGGGAGACCTCATTCATGTTTACAAATATGTAAAGGGAGAGAGCCAGGAGGATGGTGCCAGGCTCTTCTCAGTTATGCCCAATGATAGGACAAGAGGCAAGAGACAGAAGCTTGAGCATAGGAAGTTTCATATAGACATGACAAGAATTTATTTTGCTGTGAGGGTGACAGAGCACTGGCACAGGCTGCTCAGGGAGGTCGTGGAGTCTCCTTCTCTGGGGACATTCAAAACCCACCAGGAATTGCTCCTACATGACCTCCTGTAGGTGACCCTGCTCTGGCAGGGGGGTTGGACTCAATGATCTTTCGAGGTCCCTTCCAACCTCTGACTTTCTGTCAGTCTGTAATTTTCTACCCAGTGCTCAACTCTGTGACCAAGATAAGTTGTGGGGAGTTGTGGGGAGTGTTCCTTCCCATCACTCCTCTCTCTCTTGTAGGTATCTTGCAGGCCTGTCTCAAGGCCAGGCTGTTGTCCACTTGGGATATTTTTTTCCTAAATTACCACCTGTTTTTCTCTAATTCTTATTGTTTCATTGTTATGAGAGCCCTATTTTTATTCTGCATCTCTCCCTTCTTCACTTTTGTGTGATTTTTTACCAAATGTGATTTTTTACATAACTTTTACTTCTTTCATTTAATAAATAACATCAGGAGTGTATGATCTGTGCTCCCCTGTCCACTGGTTCCTGCTGCCCTGTCACCAGTATGGGGGAGTTGTTCTTCCACCACCTTTTAATTCCAGATCAAATTCAAACAGTCTCAGAAACCTCAGATTCACTCCAAATATTTCCTCCATGTTCCTTTGGATCCCCAAATCCAGGTTCTTAACCTGGATGGTTCAAAAACCAATCCCCACCAAGAGCAGAGATATTTGTTTTATCAAGTTCTGTTCAGAAAACATGCCAGGAAACATTTCCCCAAAGCCTGAAGCCCTTTGGAGAAGACATTAGGGTTTGCTATGCAGACCAAAGACAAAGAAGAACCTTCAGGGCAGTAAAGGCTGCCTTGGTCATTGTCCTCCTGATTTACACCTGAAAGCACTGATTCAACAGCTTCTTATCTCTAGGCCCCTGAGGTTTTGGGGTTTTTTTGAGATCAGGTCAGGAAGTGTGTCCTCCCATTCCCTCCTTCCCACCCTCATGACACCAGCCCTTCAGGTTTTCAAGCCTGGAATAATTTTTGTGGCTGTTAACCCTTTTCTTTCAACAACAAATCCCCCCTTTGAGACTCATGGGGGTATTTTATACAACCTATAACCTTCACTTGTTGTGTTCATGTAGAACCACAAATCACAGAGTGGTTTGGGTTTGAGGGCACCTGAAAGATCATCTAGCTCCAACCCCCCTGCATGGGCATGGACATCTCCCACTTGACGAGGATGCTCTAAGCCCAATCTAAGACAAATCCAACCTGGCCTTGAATAGACAGCTTTTAGGGATGGGGCAGCCAGAGATTCTCTGGGCAATTGGGGCCAGTGCCTCATCACCCTCACAGCAAAGAATTTCTTCCTCATATCTCAAGTCAATAACACTTCTTTGAATTTGAAACCATTCCCCCCTTGTCTTGTTACTGCAAGTCCTTTTCAAAAGTCCCTCCCGATCCCTCCTTGTTTGATGATTCTGTGACAAAATTTTTATCCCTTGGAAATGATTGAGTGGGTGCCAGGTGATCATTCCCAGTGCTCACACCACTTTGGAGAAGTGTCTAGGGTTGGACAGTTGTTCTCTCACCAGAAACCCCTGTGAGGGGGCAGGGGAGAAGGAGTGGAGCCCTGGGGCTTGCAATGAAACCAGATTTAAAAGCAGAACAATAATAGTCTAGTATCAACAATGAGTATCATGGCTCTAGTGGGAAGATGATGGTCACATTATGTGGAGGAGGAGGTTCCAGGTGTGGGAACATTGCCCCATAGGATGGGAACCACTGGGGAAGGCAGCCATGGAAGAAGCCAAGCCATTCCCCCAAACTTCAGTCATAGAATGGTTTGGGTAGGAAGGGACCTTGAAAGGTCATCTAGTCCAACATCCTGCTCTACAGGGAGGGTGTGTGTGGTCATACTGTGGAACACTGGGGTTGGCCAGGTCAGAACAGCTGCCCTGGACTTTATATCATGGTCACAGTGATCCCTCATTCCAGAGCTGTGGAGAACCACAAAAAAACACTTCTGATCTCCCTTACTCTTGTTTAGTTGGAGTCTGTAGCCTGCAAAATTCAAGGTCCTCTAATGAGGAAAAAATTTCTTTTAGAGTGAATTCTGTTCCATGAAGCTGAGTGTGAAATGGAAATGAAGTAGAAAGAACCCTCAGGGCAGTAACCCTGCCCTGGGTTGGTCATTGTCCCCCTGAGTTTACAGCTGAAAGCAATGAATTAAGAGCCTCTTATCTCCAGGGCCAGCGAGTTTTGTGTTGAGGTTGGGTCAGCACCACCCAGCTGTGATGTGTCCCCTCCCCCTCCCCCTGCCCACGCCAGAAGCCTGATGTCCCCAACCCCCCCAGGACATAAGGCTGGTGTCCCCTCCCTGACAACTTCCAACCTCACCCCCGCCCTGGATTGGGTCCCACCCCCCGAGGCCCCTCCCCACCTTTTCTTCCTCCCCCCTGCCGCTTCCCGTGATCGCGCTGCAGCTCCCAGGAGGTTTTGTTCCGCCGCCCCGGGGCTGCACCCAAACCCCCCGCCTCGCAGACGGGACCCCCCAACTGGTGACTGCCAGAGCATCACCCCCCCCCTCTCCACCAGCCTGGGCTGTGCCCCCCCTGCAGGTAGTGGGAGGTGATGGGAGGGGGGTGGTTATCCCAATACTGCTCAAACTGGGGGAAAGCAGCATGTCACGGTTTAACACTGGCCCAGCAATTAAACCGAGTAACAGACGCTCTCTATTAATCTCTCTCTCCTCCCGTATAAAGAAAGGAGAGAGAATACGGGAGAGAGACTTATGGGTTGGAAACTAAACTACACAACTTTAATGAAACAGTGATGATAAATAGGAAAAATTATCAAATATATACAAATATACAGGAAAGTTGGCTCTACAGGAGAAATGGCTTTACTATGCCTCCCGATGGATCAACGCCCAAAAGCACCGATTTTATTAGAACATCAACAGGGCCAGTGTTGCCTTACAGCATTACTGAACACAGCAGCAGACATCACTATCGTGGACGAGCATCTGTGGCCTTGTCACTGGCAAGCTGCCCCAATGATGTCTGGAGTAGAAGGGGTAGGAGGCACAGCCCAGGAAAAACAAAGCACACAAAAGATTCGTCTCATCATCGATAATCACTCATGTACTCTATTTGTCACCATCATGCCATTGCCTACAAATGTAGAAGCCCTTGTTGGCCGAGATGTATTATATCAGATCAGGACACGCCTGATAACAAGAGATAGTTTTTATTAGCGGTCACTTCTTGGGCTTTCCCGATCCTGTTGACATGGCTATCATCGCAGCCGGTATGGATCGAGCAGTGGCCGCTAAAACAAGAAAGCCTCATGTAAGCACATATCCTAGTGCAAGAACAGTTAGAGCAAGGGCACATACAACCATCAACTAGCCCTTGGAATACTCCAATTTTTGTAATTAAAAAGAAGTCTGGCAAGTGTCGTCTGCTACATGATTTACATGCAGTTAATTCCCAGATGGAAGCAATGGGAGCTCTTCAGCCCGGAATGCTAAACCCCGCGATGCTTCCAGAGCGTTGGCATCTACTTATAGTGGACTTAAAGGACTGCTTTTTTACTATACACATACACCCGCAAGACACAACGCGAATTGCTTTTACACTTCCATCCCTTACAGAGAAGCTCCTGCTCGACGGTTTGAGTGGGTAGTGCTCCCACAGGGCATGAGAACAGCCCAACTTTGTGTCAATTGTTTGTAGATGCAGCATTATTGCCGGTGCGACAAGCATGGCCAGATGTGTTGATTTATCATTACATGGATGACATCTTGATAGCAAAACAGGATCCTTTTACTGAGCATCAAGAGTACTTCTTAGCAGAACAGTTAAGTCAGCAGGGACTCCAAGTGGCACCTGAAAAGATACAACGTGCACCACCATGGAAGTACCTAGGATGGCGTATCACTGAGTCACAAGTCAGACCGCAAAAAGCTGCTCTCCATTTGACTCTTAAGACCTTGCATGATGTACAACGATTTTTAGGTGACGTTCAATGGTTGCGCCCTGTGGTTGGTATAACAAATGATCAATTAGAACTGTTACGACCACTTCTTAAAGGCACCTATCCTGCCTCCCCCGTCACCCTTTCGACAGCTCAACAACAGGCCATAACTTAAATTGGCCTGACAATTTCTCAGCGCTCCGTGGATCGCTGTGACGTGAACTTACCCATAGACTTAACCATTCTTATGGGTAAGCAACATTTACTTGGAGCTCTCATGCAGTCCAAAAAGAAAAAGGGGGAGACTGGGTCTGCTGATATTCGTGTGTTAGAATGGATCTTCAGACCACTACAGCCAAAAACTACAATCCAAACAAAGATTGAGGTATTGGCTCTTCTAATTTGTAAAGGCTGAGCCCGCATTATACAAATTACTGGAGATGAACCCAGCACAATCTATCTCCCAATGAAACAAGGAGAGTTGGACTGGTATTTGCAGCACTCTCCAGCCCTACAGTCAAGCTTCCTAGAAGCTGCGCAAACCATTGATCTTTCCCCGTTGTGGTCTACTGTGTTAAAGTGGATGTCCTTGCATGAATGGATTCCTGTTCCAAAGTGATCCTGTTCATGGGACAGTGGCCCAACGAGAAGAGTCCCAGGAACCCCCGCTATATGTTACTTATAGAGATACTGCAACAGGTATATGGCAAGGACCAGCAGAAGTTAAATATCTAGGGAGAGGTCACATGTGTGTTCCCATCCCTACAGGTACTTTGTGGGTTCCCAGCAAGTGGACTCGGCCAGTACCCGCTAACCGCAGTAACTCCACTGAATCCAGAACTATAAGCTCAAGAGCAAAGACGGCTGTATCGAGTGGCTAACATGTTCAAAGACAAAGACTGCCGTGTTAGCCTCATTATAGGTTTAACTTAGGTTTTAATTGCCTTGCCTTCCTGAACTTTGACCCTCGACAGAATGTCTGGGTTACCCTTGTGCATCAGCTTACCACTACTTCCTTTTGTGCCAGTCTAGCGACCCCCCAATCACCTTTTATTACGTGTTTAGTTGGTGTACCAGCCTCTGAAGGAACTTGGCCAGTGTTTCAAGCAGCTATGAATCGCACACAAGTGCAATTTCACACTGAGAGTTTATGTCCTACCAAGGCTAGCTTAGTTGCATGTTTAAGTGATTATGACACTTGGGAAGATCGTTTGCCTGTTGGGCCCAATCCCCAAGAATTGAGCCTTGTAGATTCTCTAAATGCCACTTATTGCTTTTGGATAATTAGCTTGCTTGATTGCAACAGATGTTTCACAGTCATGGATCATCTTTGGAATAGTGTCCATGCTCAGTCCACCCCTCCCTCCATACAACATCTGTGTGTTTCATCTGTTCTTTGATGGATTTGATGGATGCACCAACCTAGATGTAATTCACCTTTATGTCCAGTCCAGATCCACGTGAGACATACTGACCACAAAACAGGATTTTGATACAGCTATTCAAATGTCACTGTCTTTTCAAATTTCCTTAGCAGATTACCTTGGAGAGATACAGTTCAACTTGCTGAGTCACAAATTGTTCCAGTCCCTGCAAGAGTTAACAACCCAGCGTTCTTCTATTTTATCAACAGTACCACCAGAGAGAGCTCCTACACTATTCCTGGTTGGATCTGCTCGCTCACACAAAGCACTGGTAGCTTGGCATGATTCTGCTTCAGACCAATGGCCATCACATGTCGTGCTACAGGAAGGATCAGCACAGGTCGTAGAATTGTGTGCAGCGATAGAAGCCTTTTGATTATTTTCAGTGACAGATATTATTGTAGTGGATTCTCAGTATGTTTATGGAGTGTTAGAATAGATGCTTGCTACCTTAAACATATAGATATTAGGGGTATCTTTACACTGTTTTCAGTGTTCAGTGTAATTGTTGCAATTGGCAAACACCTGAAACCACAATTATTGTGTTATTCATAGCCATTCTCATACACAGTTACCAGGACCCGTCACTGAAGGTAACAGGATCTCTGACTCATTAGCAACAGTAGAGCCAGTGCCAAATGTATTGCAACAAGCACACCTGATGCATAATTTCTATGATAATAATTACATAAGTTTAGTGAAACTAAACTATGGGGCTGCAGCATAATGAGGTGTGGCAATCAGATGTTACACACATTTCTGAATGCAGTCATCATTAATATGTGCATGTATCAATAGATACATATTCTCATTTCATGGTAGCTACTGCTCATGCAGGTGAAAAGGCAAAGGATGCACACCTACATTTTTTGAAAGCAATTGATACTATGGGTCTGCCATCTGTTGTTAAAACTGATAAGGGTCCTGCATATGAACCTGCTGCTCTTTTAGTGTAGCAAGACAAACCTCTTTTAGGGAACGGCGCTTCAAGGTCCAACCAGGTGTTCCAGCAGAGACTCACGAGCAATGCTCCAAGCCTCTAGCCCTCAGGGTTGACTAGCCTGGATCAGTGCTGCTACTCCAAGAGCAACTGACCTCTCTGCTGGCTAGCTCAGGACTGAGCTGAGGCTGTGAGTTTGAGCCTCACCTTTTATTGGCCCCCTGGTCCTGCTCATGCGCAGTGGGAGCCCACCCTAATAAGGCACAGGTGGGCTTAACACAAGCTCATGCCCACTCCCTGGCAATTAGGGACACCTGGTTGCCTTGTTACACTACATTTCCCCCCCCTTTTTTTTTTTTTTTTTTTGTGAAGAACTACCGTGACAATTGTAATAAGTACATAATAAACACAAATACAATAGAAATGACAATTCCTCCTTTTTATTTTTTTTTTTTTTTTTTTTTTTTTGTTTTTTTTTGTGGGTTTTTTTTGTTTGTTTTTGTGTTGTTGTTTTTTTTTTGTTGTTAGAGGAACACAAACAACAAGCGAGAAGAATTATACAATGTCCAAACATGCAAATTTGGCAAGGTTATTCAGTTTGACGTGCTGGATGATGCATTGTTGTCCGTTAGAGATCTGGTGGCAGCAGGGCGTGTCCATTTACTGGGTACCCAAAGAGGTCCGGAGTCTGTGGAGACACAGCTATAACCTCTTCCAGTAAACAGTAGCGGCTTGGGCCCTACCCACTGACCTGTAGATGGATCCTTGTAGTTAATCTGGACTTCCGGCATGCGGTTGATTTTCTGGGACGAGTAATGGAGTAACACAGGGGGTTGTTGGGAATCACGGCTTAGACTAAGAAAATTCAGTGTAAAAAGCATTTTGCTAAGACGCATCTGTGGGTCCATGTCTTTGCTGTCTTTTTGTTTTTGCAGATATGTCTTCAGGGTGCGATTAGCTCTTTCCACTATCGCCTGGCCTGTAGACGAATGAGGAATTCCTGTAATGTGTTTTACTGCCCAAGTAGCAAGAAACTGCTTGACTTTTCAGCCTATATAAGCAGGCACATTGTCGGTTTTTACTACTTGAGGGACCCCCATAACAGCAAAGCAATTGGTCAGGTGACAGACCACATGTAAAGCCTTCTCCCATGTCTGAGCTGTCGCCCAAAGCATGCCTGAAAAGGTGTCTATGGTCACGTGGATGTACTTGAGTTGTCCGAATTCTGGAATGTGGATGACATCCATCTGCCAGATCTCTCCTGCCTGCAGCCCGCATGGATTGACTCCCACTCCTAGGGCAGGGCCAAATTGTGCGCACTGAGGGCATGCTTTAACAATCCCTTTTGCATCTTCCCATGGAATTGCAAACATGCGCTTCAACGCCCTGGCATTTTGGTGGAATAAGGAATGGCTGTTTTGAGCCTTTGCGAACTGACTTACGGGACCCTGTAATCCTAGGCTGACCAGGGAGTCAGCCCTTGCATTTCCTTCTCCTAGGCCTAAAGATGTTTTATGGCTACAGATGTGCAAGATACAGCATGGTTGTGTGCGATTTTTCAGTGCACGCTGTAATGTAAGAAAGAGCTCTAATAGCCACTGGTTTTGTACTGGCTTGACGAGAGCATCCTCGATACGGTTCGCCACTCCTACCGCATATTGCGAGTCAGAGATGATGTTAAGGGGGACACGTCGCCATTGTGTTAAGGCCCAAATGATAACCAGTAGTTCGAGAGTCTGCAGGTTGTCTTTGTCGGTGCCCGGAATCAAATGTTGTTTCCACTGTCCCTTATCCTGCCATACGCAGGCAGCCGTTTTCGACCTTTTCCCAGCATCAGTGAACACTGTAATAACTGGCACTGGGTGCTCTGAAACAATTGGTCGCTCTATCCAATGGAACTGGCTGATGGCCTGTAGGTGCTTGTGTTTTGGGCCTCCATGACGGATATCCCCAGAGTATTCGAACAAGGCGAGTTGTGGTGGTGTAGAGCGTTGCAGCAACCAATCAAAATCAATTGTTTTGATAGGGATGCTGATCCATCCTGGCTCTCGACCATCTACTTCAAGGCAACGCTGTCGTCCCTTTCATATCAAGAATGCCGTTATTTCGGTTTGTTGCCAGATGCCTTTCTGGGCCGTGTGTGGTGGAAATAACCATTCCAAGATGGCTATCAAATCTGATTTCTGAGAGCTCTGATTGTGGTTTTTGTCACGGTTGTCATGGTGGTGTTCCCCATTTTCCCTTTGCCAATTAAAATCCTGCAACAGCAGTGCAAATGGGAATGAAGGGTGATTGCATACCCAGACTCCAATGGCTTGGGTGGCATCTCAACGACCTGAAAAGCCGGCTGCCAGTTTGTGGAGGACCCGTTTTAACGCATTGGTATGGTTATCGGTCCAGTCAACTAACGCATCTGGTTGTGTGCCCCGCAGTAGTGACAAAAAGGGGTGGATGTCCACGTTGGTGAGACCTATAATGGGTCGAACCCATTGAAGCTCGCTCACTAGCTTTTGGGCATCATTCAATGTTTTAATCGAGCTTATCACTTCTAGTTTTTGCGGTCTCACCATGGCGAATGACTTGCCACCCTAAGTAGCTCCAGGGCGATTGTGTTTGCACTTTCTCAGGAGCTACTATTAATCCTTTTGTCTTCAGTTGGTCGGTCAATAGTTGACTAAAGTTGTCGGGGAACGGGGCTTCCTGGCAAAGCAGTATGTCTTCCATATAGTGGTAGATTAGTGTGTCCGGCATTTCTTTTCGGATCGGCGAGAGTGCCCATGCCATGTACATTTGGCATATTGTTGGGAAATTTCTCATCCCTTGGGGCAACACTACCCACTCGTATCGCTTCGCAGGTTCGCTTTTGTTGATCGATGGGATGGTGAAGGTGAATGCGAGCCGTGTCTTCAGGATGTAGGGGAACGGTGAAGAAACAATCCTTGAGGTTGATTACCAGAAGGTGCCAGCCTCTGGGTAACATTGTGAGTAGGGGCAGCCTGGGTTGGAGGGCGCCCATCGGCCACATCTAGTTACTGACCTTGCGTAAGTCGTGCAGTAGTCGCCATTTTCCTGTCTTCTTTGGAAGAACGAAGATGGGCGTGTTCCAAGGACTGACAGACGGCTGGATGTGTCCTGCATCCAGCTGCTCCTTTACCAGACGGCTGGCAATTTCTAGCCGCTCTTGGGATAGGGGCCACTGCTCCACCCAGACAGGGGTGTCTGTCTTCCACTGCAGTCTGGGAGTTGGCAGCACCTCTGCAGTGGCCCTTATTGAAAATGTTGAGGGGGTTGGATGGGTTCGGGGATGGAGAGAACAGCCCCTAATTGGCTCATAACTTCCCTGCCAACCAACCCTCCAAGTTGTGCTGGTAACGGCAACACATAGGGACGTACCGTCACCGCTTGTCCTTCGGGAAACTGTAATTGCACGAGTTTAAGGGCCTGAAGGGGGGTGGAACCACCACCTATTCCCTGGAAGACATCATGGGCAGTGATAAGTTTCCAATGACGAGGCCACACACTAAGGTTGATTATGGTAACATCAGCCCCGGTGTCCATCATCATCGAAAGGGTCTTAACCTCTTTTCCAGCGGTCAGCTTCACAATAATGATGGGCCTTGTCTTCATCTGTTGCACTAAGGTTACCAGAGTGCTTCCAGAAGATCCAAAGCCCTGAATGCCTCGTGCCATTGGGACGTTCTTCCCCAGATTCATTTTTTGGAGGAGGACCAGTTGTGCTAGCCGGGTTCCAGCTTTGATTATCAGGGGGGGGCGTTAATGTAAAGCAAGTAATCATTATCCCCCCTGTATAATACGCATCTATAACTCCTGGGAGCACAACAAGTCCTGCGATTCAAGTAGAACAATGGCCCATTAGTAAGGCTCCAACCGTGCTATCTTCTTGGTATATTGGTCCATAAATTCCCGTCGGTATCTGGTAAACCTGTGTTGTCGTCAGCGTGACGTCTATTGCTGAGGGCACATCGATGTCCAGGCTTCCCCTTGTGGCTGGGGCGGGGAGCTGGTGTAAAGCGCTGGCCCGGCTACTTGTGTCATGGCACAGGGGCCTTGCGCGCTGCGCCTTCCGTTTTTTGCAGACCTGCCTGCCAGGTTGTTTTGGTTGTCTCTCTGGCATCGGTCACACTACACTGTGGCTGAGCAAGCTCTTGCTGAGTGGCCTGTGGCTCCACATCGAGAACAGACAGGGGTGGATTTTCTTGATCGATTTCTCCTTCTGTATCGATTTTCCCTTCTGTCTAGTTTTTGCGCCACTGCTGCGAGGAGCTTTTGGGTAGGTTCCAGGGCGGCGGCAAAGGCACTGGCCATGCCTTGGTTTTGTTGGGTTTGGGTGGCCCTGGAAGCCACCTCTAGCATCTCTGAGACGTCAGCCGTTTTTGGTAAAGTGGAGAACAGTGACTTCATTCTTGGATTTGCGTTTTCAAATGCCAGCAGCTTGAACATGGATTCCTTTTGCTCTGCTCCCAGCTCAGATTGAGCCATGATAGATTGCCAGAGTCTGTCAACAAAATGTTGAAAAGACTCATTCATCCCTTGCTTAATGGCACTAAATGAAGGGACTGCAGTAGGCTCTGGAACCACGTAAAAGGCTCGGTGGGCTAGGTGCGCAGCAATGTGGTGGAGCACAGTCGGGAACTGCAGCTGGACTTGGACATATGCATATCGTCCCAAGCCCGTGAGCATCTCGGCGGTTATCCCTGATAGTGGAGCCCCGGGTGCTCGAGGGCAGTTTGCCTCTACTTGGGCCAGGCACTCCCATTCTTTGGCCCAGACAATCTGCTGGGAGGGGGTAAGCAGGTACCTGGCCAGATTGCGGCAGCCGTGGGGGCAATTGGTGTCAGCAGTGAAGAGCCAATCCAGGATGGCCTGACCACTCTCCGATTTTAATCCTCCCTCTCTCAGGGTCTTCTTGGCTTGCTGTAAGGTTTTCCAACTGTGCTGTTCAAATTGAGGTGGCCCGTTGTTATCATGAAGAATGGGGCAAGCAATGGTGCTAGCCTCCCAATCCCCTTCGAGAATGGCATCGCGGATGAAACCAGACCATCTTCCAGGTCGGGTTTATCAGCACCTTTGATGCCTTGGTTGTTCTGTCTTGATAACAACGGGGTTGGAATGTCCTCATTACCATCATCAGGGAAGGTGGGTGGGTCTCAATATTTATGGAAAGACGAGCGTTGTTCCACGTCTGTCATCATTTTTTCTAAAGATTTCACAGCCTGATTTGTTTGTTCCAGGAGGGCTTTTATTTTGTCCTCCAGGCCCATGGGTGCAGCTGGTGGGGTGGCCGCTTCTTTCCCATGCTCTTTTTCTGAGCTGGGAGGTGGCAGTAGGGATGGTTTCAAGCAGCAGCTGGGGCCGCCCATCTCGGGGGCATGGGCTGTTGGCATCTTCACATTCTTTTGTTCGTTTCTTTCGGTGCTCGGAGCAGGTGCTTCTTTTTCTTCCTCTGGCCCGATATCTGATAGAAACTCGGCTATGGAATGGTGCCACTTCCCTGTCATGCCTTTGATGGAAAGGCTGTTTGTTGTCCCTTAGTCCTAAGAACGCCTTCCAGGTTTTTCCACCCTCAGGAGGAGGGGTGGGTAGCAGAGGTGCTGTGGGGACAACACCGGATCCTGCTTCTGGTGGTGGTGCTCTAGTGTCAACGCTAGCTTTCGGCGGGAGTGCTGCAATGGCGGTGATGGTAGCTTCCGCCTCGGCTTTTTTTCTTTTAGGGCATTGATCACCACTCCCCATGTACCGTCTAATCCGGTTATGTTTTTATTCATTTCTTGAGTATGGAGGTTTCCCAACAGGTCACTGACCTCCTGCTAAAGTTCCCATGCGGCTGCAGAGGACAGGGAGGAGGAGAGTTCTTGCTCCTTCGCCAGTGTCACCAGCTTCTCATTAACAGGGGTGCTTGCTGACAATCCCATCTTTTCCTTTTTCTTCGTCAATCAGCGGTAGGGAAGGAAGGGTAGTGGATTTTCTTCCCTGACTCCTTGGTGCTCTGAGCCTATAGCCCTCAGGGTTGACTAGCCTGGATCAGTGCTATTGCTCTGAGGGCAACTGGCCCAAGTAGAGGCAAACCAGGGTACCTCTCTGCTGGCTAGCTCAGGACTGAGCTGAGCCTGTGTCTCAGGCCTCACCCTTTATTGGCCCCCTAATCCTGCTCATGCGCAGTTAGGGCCCGCCTTAATCAGGCACAGGTGGGCTTAACACAAGCTCATGCCCACTCCCTAGCAATTAGTGGAACCTGGTTGCCTCATTTCGCGACAGACCTCTAGAGATCATCCAGTCCAACCCCTTCTGCCAAAGCAGGATTACCTAGGGCAGGCCACACAGGAACGCACCCAGGTGTGTGTTGAAAGTCTCCAGAGAAGTAGACTCCACAACCTCTCTGGGCAGCCTGTTCCAGCTCTCCCACAACCTCACAGTCAAGAAGTTTATCCTCGTGTTGAGATGAAACTTCCTATATTGTAGCTTAAACCCATTTTTCCACTGAAAAGAGATTGTCCCCTTCCTTTTGACACCCACCCCTCTGATATTTATAGACATCATAACATCCCCTCCTCAGCCTTCTTTTCTTAAAGCTAAACAGCTCCAACTCTGTCAGTTATTCTTCATATGAGAGATGTTCAAGACTTGGATCAGATGTTAGGAACAAGTTCTTTACATTGAAGGCAGTGGATAAAACAGAAGAGGATTCCCAGGGAGGTGGTTGTAGCCTCATCCCTGGAGATAATCAAGGTGAGGTTTGAGGAGGCTCTGAAAAACAACATTATCTAGTAGAGACTGGCCCTTCTAACTGCAGGGGGGTTTGAAGGGATGACCTTTAGAGGTCCCTTCAAACACAACTAGATCTGTACTCAAATAGGGGATAGATTGATGGCAACAGTGGTTAAGATAAATCAGTCGGTGGAGGTGGACAGAAAGGCAGCGGTGGCAGAGCAACCAGGAGCCGCGGAAGGAAGGTGAGAGGCAGGGTCTGCATTCCGAGATTCCTTGCCTGTGTTCTCCCGCTTCTCTCCCTCTGGGTCCTCCGACGATTCTGTTGGTGTTTTCGGTCGCTTTTGGTTTTTCTTCTCGGTCCCATTTTTACTTTTCGTCTGAACCCCAGGGTCAAATGGCACAGTTGGCTGAGCTTGAATCAGTACAGCCCCTGCAGGTGCTGGTGTGGGTACTTTAGTTGTCTCAAATAACTGTTTAGAGGTTGAGTCCATATTTTGAGCATTCGTAGATAGCTTACGGGGGTGAGTGGCCAGCTCACTTCCAGCTCCTGCCGTGATTGCCAAGCAATGCCTTCCACGTTTCCCGACGTCCAGATAAACCATCGCGTGAAGCAACTACCAGCAATTCAGAGTCCCCGTCCGGGCGCCATTTGTCGGGAAGAGCGCAGTGGACAACATGCAGATTAATATAATCAAAGTATTGCCGTTTATTGAGAGTAGCAGTAGCCCTTTTATATACAGTCAGGCTGATAACAAAATATAAGCATATTGCTGATTGGTACAACATATTTTTCATATGCCACGGGGTGCTATCAAACTGGTTAAATACAACTGTTTATGTGCTGTCTTATGTGATGCTTTCCCATCCTGTTATTCTCCTTTTCTGCTGCCAAGTCCCTTCTATTTTGCCTGCAGCTAATCTTTTAATAACCTTGCAGCTGGGCCTCAAGGCTCACTCTGGCTGAAGCTAAATATTCAAAACATGTGCAGGACAGCCAGGAGATGGGGGACAAACAGCATGGGTTTATGAAAGGAAGGGACTGCTTGACAAGCCTGATCTCCTTCTATGATAAGGTGGCCATTGATTGAATGAGGGAAAGGTGGAGGATGTTGACTACCTTGACTTTAGTAAAGATTTCAGCAGCATTGTCCACAAAATCCTTCTGGGGACACTGGCTTCCTCTGGCCTAGAGCAGTGGCCTCTTCAGTGAGTCAAACCCTGGCTGATGTCTGGGCCCAAAGAGTTGTGGTGAGTGGAGCTCAGTCCAGCTGGTGGCTGCTCACCAGTGGTGTTCCCCAGGGTACTGGGACTGCTCTGCTTCAATCTCTTTACCGATGATCTGGACAAGGGGGTGAGTACACATACAGGCACTTTGCAGATGACACCAAGGTGGGTGGAAGTGTGGATCTTCAAGAGACTAGAAAGGTTCTACAAAGGGACCTGGAAAGGCTGGGTTAATGGACTGAGGTGAACTGTTTGAGGAGGTACCAGGCCACGTGCCAGAAATAGTGTGGGCAGCAGGAGCACAGCAGAGGAAGGAGAGAGAGGAGAAAGGTAGCCTGGGCTGGGAGGAGAGCTGAGAGCTGCCTGGGGGAGAAATCTTCCCAGCCTCTGCCATGGTGAGTCTCTGGCTGCAGGGCAGTGAAGCTGGGCTTCCTGGAGGGGGTCTTCTCCAGCTGGCAGCCTGTGCCACAGCTGATGGGATCCTTCTGGAGGATTTAGGTGGGCAGGAGGAAAAGGTTTGGCAGAGCAGGGCTATCCTGGAGTAGCATCAGAGGGAGAGGGCATGGGGCTGCCTTCTGCTGGGGATGGCTGCAGGGGCTGAGTGGGTGTGTGCTGGCAGGGGTGCCCAGGGCTGTCCTTCAGAGCAGGGTCCTGCAGCCCAGGGGCTGTGTGCTGGGGCAGGGACTCTGCTGCCTGCCTGCCAGGGGCAGCTCTCAGCCTGCCCGGGGAGCTCCCTGGTGCTGGCAGAAGCTGTGGCTGGCAGGAGACAGGGAGGACAGGGCAGGGTCCTGGTGCTGTTGAAAGAGGGATGAATTGCTCAGGGCTGCTCAGAGCTCCAGCTGATGCCCAGAATATTTCTGAGGGGACTTTTCAGGAGTCCCTTCAGGGCAGGGCTTTACTGCTCCAGTCTGGCCTCTCCTCAGTCTCTGTTTCCACTTGTCCCTGGCTCAGCTTGGTGGGATGGAAACTCAGCTGTGCAGGGCAGAGTAGGGGCTGAGACTCCTCAAGCATCGCCTGAATGGGGACTGGGAACCTCAGGAAGTGTCTCCACCAACCACCCCCTAGCAGCTCAGCTCAGCTCAGCTTCCCCTTTCCATTGTCCTCAGGGGGTGTGTGACCTGTTCTTTATTCCCTGCACCCCCCCGAGTGGCTGCAGGGCAGAGCTGGGCACCCAGGGGCTGGGATGGGCTCTGTGAGCAGGGGCAGGAAGGGAGTCAGGGCCAAGGAACCAGCTCCTGGCTGGCACAGCTCCAGGCAGCAGATGTGTCCATGACAAGGAGGTATCCATCTTCCCTCTGCCCTCTGGAGCTCTGGGCAATGCCCTCTGTGAGGCTGGAGAGGAGCTGACCCTCCCTTCATAAGACCAGCTCCCCCTTCTCTGAACACAGACACAGGCAATACTCTTGCCTTGCTCTGTTCTCCCTGAGTGCAGCAGAAATGCTGAGGATGTGAGACATCCAAGAATACTCCCTAGGAGAGATGTGGAGAGCTGAATAAATAAAACTAACCCCCCTGAAACTGCCTTCTGCAACCTGGTTCTTCAGCACGGAGAATACAGATGCTGACAATCCCGTTTGTTTAGCACTACTTTCATATGCAAATTTCATAACTAATAGTTTCTCCTAAGAGATCGAAGCATGGAGCTGAAGGAAGGTCTCGTAGAAAAGTGTGTATGTCTATACCAGAAAAAAGATGATAGGGAAATTATCTTTAATTTTCTAGACAGGTTTTCCCTAACTTAATTTTTCTCCTTGATCAGTGCTCCCTGGTGAAAAGCAGCAGATGTTCAAGAGCAGCTCCATCAGCCAGTTCCTCCTCCTGGCATTTGCAGACAGGCAGGAGCTGCAGCTCTTGAACTTCTGGCTCTTCCTGGGCATCTACCTGGCTGCCCTCCTGGGCAACGGCCTCATCATCACCACCATTGCCTGTGACCACCACCTCCACACCCCCATGTACTTCTTCCTCCTCAACCTCTCCCTCCTCGACCTGGGATCACTGTACACCACTCTGCCTAAAGCCATGGCCAATTCCCTCTGGGACAACATGGACATCTCCTACAAGGCATGTGCTGCACAGCTTTTCTTTCTATTCTTCATTTCAGCAGAGTTTTATCTCCTGACCATCATGTCCTACAACCGCCATCTGCAAACCCTTGCACTATGGGAGCCTCCTGGGCAGCAGATCTTGTGTCCACATGGCAGCAGCTGCCTGGGGCACTGGGTTTCTCAATGCTCAGCTGCACTAAGCCAATACATTTTCCCTGCCCCTCTGCCAGGGCAATGCCCTGGACCAGTTCTTCTGTGAAATCCCCCAGATCCTCAAGCTCTCCTGCTCACACTCCTACCTCAGGGAACTTGGGCTTAGTGTGGTCACTTCCTGTTTTGCTTTTGTGTGTTTTGTTTTTGTAGTGGTGTCCTATGTGGAGATCTTCAGGGCTGTGCTGAGGATCCCCTCTGAGCAGGGATGGAACAAATACTTTTCCATGTGTCTCCCTCACCTGGCTGTGGTCTCTTTTTTTCTCAGTACAGCCATCTTTTCCTACCTAAAGCCCCCCTCCATCTCCTCCCCATCCCTGGACCTGGTGGTGTCATTTTTGTAATCAGTGGTTCCTCCAGCAGTGAACCCCCTCATCTACAGCATGAGGAACCAGGAACTCAAGCATTCTCTGAGGAAATGGTAAGGGTTTTTCTCTAGGCTTCCCCCTGTCCTTTCCAAATGACCCACTCTTTTTTCAGAATAGTCCATGTTATTATTCTTTACATTTTTTTTATCTTTTACTTTTAATTTAATTTTCCTTTCTTCAAAGTCATCATTCATCCTTCCTCCTTTACTCTCCACCCATATTTTGTTAAATGGAAACACTGTATAAATGGAGAGCCTCCACTATATTTAAGTGAAATAAACAAACCCACAACAAATATTATTTCTGCTGTCCCTGATCAGTGTATCAGGAATGAATGGGAAGTGTTGAATTAATGTCGTGCTAGGCTTGGGAGAGGGGATGCAGACCTTCTGCTCCTTTTGCCATGCATGGTCACCCATCTGGGGCTTTGAGCTCTCTCTGCCCCCCAGGAGCTTCTGTGCCCTTCAGAGGGGCTTGGGCTGTGGTGGGACTGCCCAGAGCAGCCTGGGCTGCGTGCTTCTGTGAGGGCAGCAGCAACAGGGCTGTGCTGGGAGAGAGGGGAGGGAAGGTTGGAGAGCCTGGAGGGAGCTGTTCTGTGCTGGAAAGAGAAACCCTGGCAGAGAAAGTGTAGTCAGTTTATGTAGAGAGACATTGTCAACCAGGTGCCTTGAATTGCCAGTGAGTGGGTGTGAGTCCACCTGTGCCTGATTAGGATAGGCCCCTATTGGGCATGGGCAAGACCAGGGGGCCAATAAAGGTGGGACACACACCCACAGAAGAAAGCTCAGCTCACTCTGGTGTGAGGCATGGAGAGGCCAGCAGCTCGTCGAGCCCCTGGAGCAAGAAAGGCTCTTCCCACTACACTTCTACCCTGGAAGCGCTGTGTGGTGGCTGGAGTCCTGGAAAAGACCAGCAGCTCGTCGAGCTTCAGGAGCAAGAATGGCTCCTCCCGCTACATTTGGTGGAGAATGCGGGCAACATAAAGAAGCGGCAGTGTGAGAAGCTGGCAACAGGAACATTATCCCTGATTTGAAAAAATGCCTGGGGTAACACTCTCCCTAAAAGGTATGACCAGCAAGCTCTTTGGATTGAAAACCCCTGAACAGAGGGAGGCCAAGATAAGGATTCTCTCTTTGGAAACCCCTGAGCGGAGGGAAGCCAGGAGGATGGAATCTCATGGTATGGAATCCCACGGAGGAAAAAAGAAAAAAATAAAAAAGTAAAAGTAAATAAAAGTATGGAATCCCACGGAGGAACCAGAAACCCATGAGAAACCAGAAATCTCTTTGGAAACCCCTGAGCAAAGGAAAGCCAAGAGAAGGATTCTCTCTTTGGAAGCCCCTGAGCAGAGGGAAACCAAGAGAAGAGCAGAAACAGGAGGGAGAAGAACAAAAGGTAGAGACTTTGTGAAAAAGTGCCTGGGCTGACATTTGGTTGCCTAAGCTAGGGTTAAAATCCTGTAAGTTATAAGTGTATTTTTGTAAAAAATCCTGTATGTATGTGTAAAAGTCCTGTACTCGGGGCCCCCTCGATGCTCTTAGCTGAGTGTCCCGCAGGGCCCGAAGAAAAAATGTGTATTTTTGTGTAAAAAATCCTGTGTGTCAGTAGGTATTTTTGTGTAAAAAAAATCCTGTGTATAAGTGTAAATGTTTGTAAAAATCATGTTAAATTGTGTTAAATGTTTGTAAAATGTTTGTATCCTGTAATCAGTGTTGAGAAAAAAAAAAAAGGGGGAAATGTAGAGAGACATTGTCAACCAGGTGCCTTGAATTGCCAGTGAGTGGGTGTGAGTCCACCTGTGCCTGATTAGGATAGGCCCCTATTGGGCATGGGCAAGACCAGGGGGCCAATAAAGGTGGGACACACACCCACAGAAGAAAGCTCAGCTCACTCTGGTGTGAGGCATGGAGAGGCCAGCAGCTCGTCGAGCCCCTGGAGCAAGAAAGGCTCTTCCCACTACACTTCTACCCTGGAAGCGCTGTGTGGTGGCTGGAGTCCTGGAAGAGACCAGCAGCTTGTCGAGCTTCAGGAGCAAGAATGGCTCCTCCCGCTACAAGTTTAGGCTGAGTCTTTTTGCCAGAGCATCTCCATCCTCCTGCTGGGCTCAGTGCCTGCATGGGGGGAATTCCCATTCCTGCCTGGTCTCTCTCCTGGCCCAGAGCCCAGCAGAGCCTGGGGCAGAGCTGTCTCTGAAGCTCCACAGCTGACATGGTTTCTCCAGGAGCTGGAGATGCTGCCCAAGAGGACGGCCACGGGGTGACACAGCACTAGGGACTGCTGTGGCCATCCCATCAGATAGAGCTGTCTTGAGCAGGAGTGCACCTTGTCCTGGGCTGTGCAGGCACACTGGGGCCCTGGGATCATGTGTGGGGCATCAGGGCTGGGCTGTCACAGGACAGGGGCTACATAGTAACTGCCGGGGGATGACAGCAAGGACAGCTGCCCACAGGGGCTTGAGCTTCCTTCCCTCTGCTATGCAGGAATGACTTTGGCACAGGCAAAGCTCATCTGGAGCTGTTGCCTGCAAGAGCAGTCGAGAGCAAAAGCAACATCTCCCATGGCTGTGTTGGAGACCAAGGCTGAAGAAGAATGGAAGTGCAGGGCTTCTTCTGATGGAAGACAGGGATCTGAGGAAGAGGAGACACCAATGGTGCTGAGGGACTCAATGCCTTCTGGGATAGTCTTCCTCAGGAGGTCTCCCAGGCCTCTCTGCTCCATGAAAGGTGTCAAGTAGCAGAAGAGTTCATCTGGAGAGAAATCTCAGAAGGACAAGTGCCAGTGTCTGCCCCTTCAGGGGACTCACCCAGGCCATGGCACAGGCTGGGGCTTCCTGGCTGGGAGCAACCCCGTGGAAAAGGTCTTGGTGGGCACTTGTCATGACCCAGGGAGGGCACTCAGGGAGACACAGCTCACACCCCCTTGCTTTCTAAACTCCTTCTCAGAGAGGAGCCAAGGTAGTGCTGGATCCAACCTTTAGTGCCAGACCTGGCCCTTCTGGGGAGAGGGACTGAAACCATACGGTCCCAGAAAATGCTCGACAGATCCTTTGACACCACTGACTGGTACGGAGTGAAAGGACTGAGGGTCACATTATCACTTAGAGGAACTATTCCTCCTCTAGGAAAGAAACAGAACAGGCTCAACAAAATCAGACAAGCAAACAGCAATAAGAGCAATCTCCTGGGGCATTCCTAAATCCCCAGCTTTGAGCAAGACTCAGTAGAGGGATGGGATCAGAAGCGTCCATCCCAGACTCTGAGGCACACCCCTGGAGGTGGTCCTGCAATTTCTGTGTGGCTATCATCAAAAACCCTTGTACAGGCCATGTGCAGGGTGTGTTATAAAGCATCTCTTTCTCTGTTCTGCTTGCAGAGAGGTGCCACTGTAAATCTTCTGTACAGTTTCATTCCCAGATCCCTGTGTTTAAACCCAAGAGTCTTCCTACATCTGTCCAGTGTGGGGGTCACACTGGTCCTTCTTTTATTGATCATAAATTTACAAAACCTTTTCTTGGTATCTTTAACCATGCAGGTCAGATTAATTTCTAGCTGATCTTTGGACTTTCTAATTCCCTCCCTTCCTCCCTTCATAGCCTTACAGCATTTTTGTAGTTTTCATGAGAGTCCTGCCCCTTCCTCCAGCCCTCATACATTCTATTTTTTCCTTGAGAGACAGCCAACGTTCCTTGTTCAGCCAGGCTGGTCTTCTGTGCCAGTGACTCACCTTGCAGGCCTTGGGGATGGCCTGTTCCTGCACGTTCAGGACTTCCTTCTTAAAGAGCATCCATCTTTCCTGGACTCCTTTATTGTTCAGAAAAGATTCCCAAGGGATTCTGGCCATCAGGCTGCTGAAGAGTATAAAGTTTGCCCTTCAGAAGTCCATTGTAGTAGTTTTGCCTCCCACCCCCCTGGAACGAATGTAGAACTCCATCAATTCAAGGTCGTTCTGTCCGAGAGAGCCTCCAACCTTCACATCTTCTACTGACTTGCAGAAAATGGCTCTACAACTTGGAAAGTTATAGAGAGGGGTGTTTTTATTCGGCACTGAGTGCACAATGGGATAATTCCTCCAAAATCCATGTGCAGTAATCTTGCAATGAGGCTTTTGTTATATACACTGATGTTTCACATATTCACTATATTTCTCAATACCCCTATACATATACATCACCTACTCCCGCTTTGTATTACAATTACTCCCAAGAGGTCATTGTCATAATCTCCTCCCTCCTGTGCTTGTGTAGTGTCTCCTGGTGCTGGTCGCGAGGGTCATGGGGATGAAGTAAAAATTAAGCCAAGGTCTTTCTCTATGTAAACTTTTCACCTCTTGTTCTCAGGGCACACCGATTGCTTCAGTCTTCAGCCAAGCCAACAACATGTTCTGTTTCTTATCTCAAGATTTCTTTAGTTATCACTTTAGCACGTGTATTTCCCTTATAAGGTGATGACTACCTAAACAATTTCTTAGCTTCTATTAAACAAGCATTCTGTGTTAGTTTCTCTCAGGTCAATGTGACCCCTGGACAGTTCCTAGCAGGCATTTTATATCAACCCTTACATCACATATAACCCACGATCAAGCAGCCAAGTGCTGCAATAAACATCCCTGCTTTAGAACCTTTCCTGGGCTGTAAAGTTTGTTTCCGCACCTCACACCCTTCAATGAATTTCCAAGCAGTGGTCAAACCCTGCAGCACACTTACTCCACTTTATCTCCTGAGTGTGACACCTTGTGGTGTAGTGTAACAAGGCAACCAGGTGCCCCTAATTGCCAGGGAGTGAGCATGAGCTTGTGTCAAGCCCACCTGTGCCCAATTAGGGTGGGCCCCCACTGCGCATGAGCAGGACCAGGGGGCCAATAAAAGGTGAAGCCTGAGGCACAGGCAGAGCTCACTCCTGAGCTAGCCAGCAGAGAGATCAGTTGCTCTCAGAGCACTGTATTACCTTCATTGTGCCACTAGTGCTCATCGCCCTCAGGGTGAGTCTCTGGTGGCGCAGCTGGCTAAGACACAGTACTGCACTGCCGAGGCCCCAGGTTCGAGACTCCTCAGAGAGCAACTGATCCTAATTGGGCACAGGTGGGCTTGACACAAGCTCATGCTCACTCCCTGGCAATTAGGGGCACCTGGTTGCCTTGTTACACTACATTGTGGTATGGAATGATGCTGACTGGAATACTGTTTTTCAGCAGCCCTTATATAATACTTTAATAATGTTTATATCTTCCTGCATGTAGCTACCAAACATATTTCTTATCAAATTATCCCGTGTAGAAACATAAGCACATTAGAGTCAACTTGTGCCCATCAGATGCTTGCAGAGTGTATTTTATTGTGTAGGAAACTTTCCCTATTTGAAATTTCTCTGCTTGCAAAGAGGGAAACTCCTGATGTGCCTGAGTGCATCAGTTCTCTAAGGGAGGGAGGTTTGGAGATGGAGCAAAGGAGCTGTAACATCCAGCTGCAGCCTGCAGGGGAGAAGTCTGATGGTAGGAAAATGGATGCTGGATGGAGAGTAGAAGTGGTGGCAGACACAAGGTGATGGTGACAAGGTGGTGGTGACAAAGTGGTGGAGGCAAATTATCCAGACCCTTCCCAGGGAGCCAATGACAGCAATGTCTTGTTTGGGGTGGTGAGGAGCAATGTTCTCCATGGAGTGCTGGACCTCAAAGGTTTTTCCTTGCTTTCCATGCCTGTTGAAGAGTCACTCTGCACCAATAGTACTAGAAGTTAGATTTCTAAACTGAAAACAAGTAAATAAGAACTTAAAAAAAATTTTTATTGGATACTCTTTTTAATCTTCCTCCACAATGGAATCTCTCCACTTAGCTGTGCAAGTCTTGAACACTAAAAACACCACAGGGTGAGACATGGCTGCTCAGTGCTGTAATGGGCCCTGGTGCCTGAGGGACTGAGTCCATGATCCTCAGGTACTGACAGGAGACTGAAAAAAAAGGGTCTTCAGAGGTTAAGGCCAAAATAAAACCCCAAATTATTACCCTTTGGGTCCCAGTACTGACAAAGCCTCCCCAGAGACTTGTTAGAGAAGGTCACTGGAGGACATGATTGCAGGGAGACAAAGGTTCTGTAAAGGTGACTCTGAAACCACAAATATTTAATTATTTCTTTGTTTATATATATATATATATTTATTTATTTATATTATGGATCAGTCAGGTCAAACTCTGAAACCCAGACAATGGGAAGGCAGACCCCATCCCTAACCTGTGGATCAGGATTCTTCTGGGGGCAGTGGGGCATGACAATGAGCAATAAAAACTGTAGGAAAAATGCACAACATTCACCAGGACCCCAATAAAGGGAATGGAGCAAACCAAGTGCAGACCCTCAACATAAACTTCTGCCTGGTGGTGGTGATACAGTGACCATTTCTGAAGTCACATTTCCAGGCACAGACTGTCCAGACAAAGGCCATTCCTATTCCTCTGCAATTGTCCCCTTCTCCTACTCTTTGTTCATTCAGATACCTCTCCCCTGGGTGCTGCTTTGAGCAGCAGGTTGTTCAAAGCTCGCCTGTCTTTCAGCAGCCTGATTGTCTCTTTAGCCACCTCTGTCATGAAGATCACATCTCTCTTTTCCCATCTGTCTCTCTAAACCATTTCTCATCAGATTCTTCTTCACTTTCTCTGTTTGACTTTTCTTCATTTGCACAAAGGAAAACTCCTGCTGTGCCCGTGTGCAGTCAGTTCTCTAAGGAGAGCAGGTGGGAGGAGGTGCAGTGGAGCTGTAACCTCCAGCTGCAGAGAGGAGAAGTCTGATGCAAGGACCAGGGATGGGAGTCCCAGGCGGGACATGACAGAAATGGTTGAGCTGGGGAGGTGAGAAGTAAAGTTGTCCACACAGTGTCAGACCTCATGGAACTTCTGTCACCTCTTCTCTAAGCTGAAAATCATGAGATGATCTGTTAAAATATATTTTTTAAAAATGTTAAATGTTCCTCCTTTACTACATTGCGAAAACCTCTCCAATTAGCTGTACAAGTCTTGAAGATGTGAAGAATATCCCATGGAGAGCCATAGCCCTCTCTGTATTTCAATGAGCCCCAGGGTGTGTTTGGTGCTGAGTCTATGATCCTCAGGTTCTGAGAGATGAATGAACAAACTGCTCCAGAAGTCATAATGGAACCTGAAAGTACCTTGAAGCATTGATTGGCCCCACTGAGGACCATTGCAGCCAGAGCCTTCCCATGGCCTTCTTAGAGCAGATCACTAGAGGCCATGATTGTAGTGAGGCAAAGATTCTGTAAAGGTGGCTCTGAAGTCAAGGATTTTTCATTCTTTATTTATTTATTAATGAAGCAGTGAGGCCACTCTCCGAACCGCAGGCAATGGGAAGGCAGACCCCATGCCTCACTTGTGGGTCAGGATTCTTCCTGGGTACAGTGGGGTATGAAGATCAGTAATGTCAGAAAATGTACACCACCTCCCGGCTACCCCAAGATGGGGTGAGGAGCAAACCAAGTTCAAAGCATCAAGAGTTTTTCCCGGTGGTGGTGATACAGTGACCATTTCTAAAGTCACCTTTCCAGACACAGACTGTCCAGACAAAGGGACAGGATGGAAAAGTGGGCCCATGCAAACTTCATGAGGTTCAAGAAGGACAAGCACAAGGTCCTGCACCTTGGTTGGTTGGGGCAATCCCCAGCACAGATACAGGTTGGGCAGAGCATGGATTGAGAGCAGCACTGAGGAGGAGGAGGACTTGAGGTGCTGGTTGATGAGAAGCTCAGCACCAGCTGGCAAAGTGTGCTGGCAGCCCAGGAAGCCAAGAATGTCCTAAGCTACACAAAAAGCAGCATGGCCAGCAGGTCAGGGGAGGAGATTCTGCTCCTCTGCTCCACTCTGGTGAGACCCCACTGCAGTCCAGTTCTGGAGCCCCCAAGCACAAAAAGGACATGGAGCTGTTAGAACAAGTCCAGAGGAGGCCACAAAGATGATCAGAGGGCTGATCATCAGGAGGTCTCTAGGCCAACGTCCTGGTCTCATCAGGCTTGGTTTGGGGTAAGGGAAGGTTGCTCAGGATTTATTAATTTGGGGCTTGAAAAGGTGCAGGGATGAAGATGTCAAAAGCTCTGTGGGAGACCTGCTTGTATGTCTTGATGAGGAGCAAGCTTTTAAGTTTTTCCTCCATTGTTTCAGCTGATGCCCATTGGTCCTCACCCTCCCATCAGGAACAACCAAGAAGGATGTGTCTCCATTTCTTTCTGATCCCATATGAGTTATCATAGAATCATAGATTATGCCAAGTTGGAACTGACCCATCAGGATGATCAAGTCTGCCTCTGTCCTGTGAAGGGTACTCACACCATGAGCTGTAGAGCATCATTAAAAATCTACTTTGACTCAGTCAGGATTGGTGCTGTGACCACTTCTCTGGGGGAGTGGTCATTGCCTGGAAGCAATGAAGTTGTTCTATTGCTCAACTGCCCTTTGGAGAAAAACCTTTCCCTGATATCTAACTTAAATCTCCCTTAATTCAGCTTCCTATCATTTCCCCAAGTCCTCTAATTGGTCACAGGAGTGAAGAAATCAGAACCAGCCCCATCTTTTCCCCTCATGAGGATCCACAGACTGCAATGGGGTCTCCCCTCATCCTTCTTTTTTCCCAAATGAACAATCCAAGTGACCTCAGCTGCTCCTCATAAGTCATCCCTTCCAAACCCTTCACCATCCTTGTTGCTCTCCTTTGGACACTCTCCAACACCTTGGTGCCTTTTCTATACTGGAGTGCCCAAGTTGTGACTTAATAGGATTTGATGTCAAGGATTGTTCTTTTACTGTGTAGGGGTTAAAATTAAAGTGACTAATACAGAGGTCTGAGGCACTGATTTGTAGAACACAGTAGAAATGGAGCCAGGACAGGGTTGGAGTGTTTTGTCCAGGGATCAGGGAAAAGAATGAGGAAGGCCATCCCGTTGTGTCACAAGAGTCAGTGAACGCCCATGCTTTCTAAACTCCTTCTCAGAGGACTCCAGGTGTGGCTGGATCCAACCCTAATACCAGAGGAAGTCTCAGAAAAAGGACCACAGGTAAAGAATTTCCTGCTGGGTCATTGCTTTTTAAAAATAGGACAGAGATCTTATTTCAAAAACATTTCGAGCAGCCTCTGTTTAACATCAGAAAGGAAGATAGAGAACAGGAAATGGTATAAACAATGAGATTTCTTTGTGCACAGCATTATCACATAAAAAAGAAAAAAAAAACCTCCATAATCAGAAGCCCCAGAAGGCACACTGAGACTGTGATAAGAGATATTATGAATGATATAAGATACATTATCAATAATATGCATATCAAGTTTTGCATTTTATTACTCGAGAAAAGAATCTTGTCATCAATTTCGACACAGGATCTTTGAGCTCCTTGTTCCTCATGCTGTAGGTGAGGGGTTTCACTGCTGGAGGAACCACCGAGTACAGAACTGTCTCTGCAGCACTCTGCTTGCCAGCAGCTCTCTCAGTCTCAGGAGCCCTGCCCAGCAGCACAGGACCAGCACCAGACTTTGCCACTTGCTCAACTCTCTCGGTGCTCCCTCCAGCTCTCCCTGGGGCTCCCCAGGAACCCAATGGGACACACACTGAAGTCATTGCTCCTGTCCCCTCCCTCCTTTCCAGCACAGCCAGTTCCCCTCTAGAGACACAACCTCTGCTTCTCCCACTCTCACACTGGACACCCAGGCAGTGCCAGGGGGAATCTTATTTCCCTCCTCTTCCCCTGCAAGCCATGGGTGACACTGGAGGTGCCAGGGGTGGTCCCAGACATGTGTGGGTCCCCAGCTCCATCCCCTCAATGTCCTTCTTGTTGTGAGGGGCCCTGGACTGACCCCAGATTCGAGGTGCACCCTCACCAGTGATGAGCACAGGGGAACAATCACCTCCCTGGTCCTGCTGCCCACACTATTTCTGATACAGCCCAGGATGCTGGTGGCCTTCTTGGCCACCTGGGCACATGCTGGTCTATGTTCTGTCTGCTGTCGACCAGCACCCCCACGTCCTTCTGTGTCGAGTATCTCTCCAGCCACCACTCCTCAAGCTTATAGTGTATACTGGAGATTTTTTTACCAAAATGCAGGACCTGGCACTTTTCCTGGTACAGCCTCAACCATTTCACCTTAGTCCATTGACCCAGCCTTTCCAGGTCCCTTTGTAGAACCTTTCTAGTCTCTTGAAGATCCACACTTCCACCCACCTTGGTGTCATCTGCAAAGTGCCTGTATGTGTACTCACCCCCTTGTCCAGATCATTGGTAAAGAGATTGAAGCAGAGCAGTCCCAGTACCCTGGGGAACACCACTGGTGAGCAGCCACCAGCTGGACTGAGCTCCACTCACCACAACTCTTTGGGCCCAGACATCAGCCAGGGTTTGACTCACTGAAGAGGCCACTGCTCTAGGCCAGAGGAAGCCAGTGTCCCCAGAAGGATTTTGTGGACAATGCTGCTGAAATCTTTACTAAAGTCAAGGTAGTCAACATCCTCCACCTTTCCCTCATTCAATCAATGGCCACCTTATCATAGAAGGAGATCAGGCTTGTCAAGCAGTCCCTGCCTTTCATAAACCCATGCTGTTTGTCCCCCATCTCCTGGCTGTCCTGCACATACTGTGTAATGGCAATCAGACCATCTGCTCCATCCCCTTCCCTGGCACTGGTCAAGCTGACAGGCCTGTATCTCCCTGGATCCTATCCCTTCTTGTAGACGGCGATAACAGCTGTCAATCTCCAGTGTACTGACACCTCCCCAGTCAGCCAGGAGTGCTGATAAATGATGACAAGAGGCTTGGTGAGCCCTTCTGCCAGCTCCCTCAGTACCTTTGTGTGGGTCCCATCTGGACCCATAGACTTGTGTGTCTCTGGGTGGTGCAGGAGGTCATTGACCATCTCCCCTTGGATCATGGGGGCTCCATTCTGCTCCCTGTCCCTGTCTGCCAGCTCAGGGGACTGGGTACCCCAGGAACAACTGGTCCTTCTGCTGATGGCTGGGACAAAGAAGGCATTAAGTACCTCAGCCTTCTTCTCACCCTTGGTCTCTGTTTCTTCATTACATCCAATAAAGGATGGGGATTCTCCTTCACCCTCCTTTTGTTGCTAATGTGTTCACAGAAACATTGATTATGTTCATCAGTGGCAGCAGACAGATTAATTTCACACTGGTCTGGCCATTGTAATCTTTTAACTCTGTAGCCTCCTGACATCTTTGTAATCCCCGAGTCCTTTTTCCAAGGACCATAATCTCTCCTTTTTTTGTTGAGTTTTTACCATATCTCTCTATTCAGCCAGGCTGGGCATCTTTCCCCACCAGTTCATCTTACAGCACATGGGGAAATCTGATCCTTCACCTTTAAGAGTCTTTTCTTGAGCAATGTCCAGACTTCCTGAAATCCCTTGCCCTTCAGGACTGCCTCCCAAGGGATTCTCTCAACCAGGCTCTGAAAGAGGCCAAAATTTTCCTGCCATACCTCCAAGGTGACCCTCCTCCTCCCTTCTCCAAGGATCAGTTTTTTTACCAAGGCTGGATTTACAGGAGACCAGGCTTCCTAACAAGGGATGGGAAGAGCTTATCCTACAGAGGTAATTAGCAGAGGACTAATTAGCAGAGCTTTATACTAGGTATGTAGGGGGCCAGGGGTGAAAGTGGGGTCACTAGAGAGGAGCCTGAATGTGACATTGCAGTACTTGTGGGAGAAGGGTGTGCAAGCCACTTTCCATCATTTCCAAGGCAAGCCACTTTCCGTCATTGATCAGCAGTCATGGATCACTGGAGAGACATTAGAAGACTGGAAATCTGCTGATGTAATCCCCATATATAAGAAGGGACAGAAGGAGGATCTGGGAAACTACAGACCTGTCAGTTTGACCTCAGTCCCAGGCAAGCTGATGGAGCAGATCATCCTGGTTGGATGGCTAGGCCCAAAGAGTTGTGGTGTTAAATCCAGCTGGTGAGGGGTCACGAGTGGTGTCCCCTGTTGGGAAACTGTCTGGAAGAAAACAGACATGTGAGCAATCCTGACTATTTAGCTTTAGCTAGAGTAAGCTAAGGGCCTTGAGACCCAGTTGCAAGGTTACTGAAAGATGAGCTATGGGAAAAAGATAAGGGAGCTGGCAGCAGAAAAGAAGAATAACAGGATAATGATGTAGCCAGCAGAAGTTCTGTGAGAATAGGATTTGTGGCCAAGATATAGCCACCTGCAAGATATTGTTATATAAACAAGGGCTCTACATAAAGCGAGTGTGAATTGTTAATAGACGACTCCACTTTAACCATATTGGTGACTACGTGTTGTCCTTAAGCCTCCGCGGATTTTCTACAGTCCCCCAGGGCTCAGTGCTGGGGCTGCTCTTGTTGAACATCTTTATCAAGGACCTAGATGAGGGGATAGTGTGCAGCCTTAGTAAATCTACAGGTGACACTAAGCTGGGTGGAAGTGTTGATCTGCCTGAGGGTAGGGAGGCTCTGCAGAGGGATCTGGATAGGCTTGATGGATGGGCCAAGGCCAAGTGCATGAGTTTCACTTAGGCCAAATGTCAGGTCCTGCACTTGGGCCACACCAACCCCCAGCAGCACTACAGGCTTGGGGAGGAGTGGCTGGAGAGCTGCCCAGCAGAGAGGAACCTGGGGGTGCTGATTTGACAGACAGCTGAACATGAGCCAGCAGTGTGCCCAGGTAGCCAAGAAGGCCACCACCATCCTGGCCTTATTCAGGAAAAGTGTGACCAGCAGGGCCAGGGAGGTGATCTTACCCTTGTCCTCAGCCTTGGTGAGACTGCACCTCGAGGACTATGTGTAGTTTTGGGCACCAAAGGATAGGAAGGACATGGAGGTGCTGGAGAGGGTGCAGAGAAGGGCAACCAAGCTGATTAGGGGTCTGGAGAACAGGACTTATGAGGAGAGGTTTAGGGAACTGAGGTTGATCAGCTTAGAGAAGAGGAGGCTGAGGGGAGACCTCATTGCTCTCTACAACTACATCAAAGGAGTTGGTAGTGAGACAGACGCTGGGCTCTTCTCTCTTGTTAGCAGTGACAGAAAGAGAATAAATGGATTAAAGCTCAACCAGGGGAGGTTCAGGTTAGATAATAGGAAAAACTTCTTCATAGAAAGAGTGGTTCAGCATTGGAACAAGCTGCCACGGAAGGTGATGGGGGCACAATGCCTGGAGGTGTTCAAAAGACAGGTAGATGAAGGGCTACAGTGGGTGGTTTAGTGAGTATAAGTTGTAGGGTGGACATTGGAATCAAAGATCTTATAGGTCTTTCCAACCTTGATGATTATGTGGTTCTAGGGAGGGAGATATCTATTATTTCATCATCACTGTGCCCAAGATGGCCTCCAACCATCACATCAACCACAAGTCCTTCTCTATTTGGAAACAGGAGGTTCATTGCGGTGTCTTCTCTGATTGGTTGCCCAACAAGATGTGTCAGGAAGGTCTCTTCCACACTCCAGGAACCTCCAGGACTGTTCCCTCTCTGCTGTGCTATATTTCCAGCACACATCTGGGAAGGTGAAGTGAGAACAAGGTCTCAGCTATTGTAGTTATACTTCATCTGCCTCTTCATCCTTGATGAGTCCTCTAGCGGCATGTTGGTTCCACCTAATAGGACCATACACGTTTTGACATCCCAAAGATAGAAGAAATTTTTGAAAAATCAACTACTTACACCTAGGAGATAGACATTTCATACACATAAGAAATAATCCTATAAAGAGGAAATAGAGTGCCCACAGGTCAAAGCAGCCACACTTGAAAAAGCTATCAGGTATCTGAAAGAATTGGCTGTACGAGATGTGATCTATACTGATGATGAGACTGTAGATCCTTATCACATGCCATGCTCTAAGCCTGTGAGGCAAAGGTTTGTGCATGCTGCACCCTCCCCATTTAACACTACACTATCAGTAATGTTATGGGTTCCTGAAGAAATGGAACCAACTGTGGGTGATGTGATTAAAACAGCACAAGAATATGATGATGCTGTCATGGCTTCTCATCATGGTCTGGGTCTCAGCTGTAAAGGAAACAACTGAAAAACTGCACCTACCCCATTACAAAGCCCTGGTGGTGCTGTCGAGAGCCCAGACCTGGAACTGTCTGGGACCATGTCACAGAATCATAGAATCATGGAATGAGTTAGTTGGAAGGGTTCAAGATCATCTTGTTCCATCCCCCTGCATGCATTGGTAGGGACACCTCCCACCCAGCTGAAGCCAACTCTGTCCCTATCCCCATGGAACTCACTAGTTATCTAGACACAGAGAGACAAAAGCCATCTCACCTTCCTGCCCCTTTCCCCAGCCATGCTCACATTACTCAAATGTGACTTTTTCTAAAATTTTATGTGTTTCCGTTAATAACTGACATCACCCTGGTGCAGGGTGCTCCAGGGCTGCAGATCCACATCTGCCCCTCCGTGCTCCTCCATGGGTTGCAGGGTCAGCTGCCTACTCCCCACAGCCTGCAGGGGAACTTCTGTTCTGGCCCTTCCTTCATTCACTGACCTTGGTGTCTTTTGGAGGGCTGGGAGCAGGCTTCCACCTCCTTCTCCATGGATATCTTGGGCATTTTCTGCCACAGACATTTCACGGTCCCACAAGGCAGCTGAGGTGCTTGAGGGAGGTGCTCAACTGGTAATGGGAACTCCAGGTCTCCACACCCCTTATATATCCTAAGGGTCACTGCAGAGACCTCCATGCCATTTGTGTCCAGGCATCAGACCCTGCATCACAAAGCCCTGGTGGTGGCTGTGGAGATACCCAGGTCTGGAACTGTCTGGGAATGTGTCACAGAATCATGGAATCATGGAATGGGTTGCGTTGGAAAGGTTAAAGATCATCTAGTTCCAACCCAACCCATTCCATGATTTCATTATCTCCCTCAACCAAAGCCAACCCTGCCCCTGTCCCCATGGAACTCCTTTCTAATCCCATCCACAGCATCAGCCTCAGTCAGCAGTAGTGTCTCCTGGAGCTGCTCAAGGATGATCTTCCTGTGCTCCTCCTGCTGCATGATCCTACAAATCATTCTCTTGACCCTCCAGATAATTCTCAATCACAGAATACCTCAGGCTGGAAGAGACCCCTGAGCATCTTGTCTGAGTGCCCTGCTCAAGGCAGGATGAACCAGATGAGGTTGCTCAAGGGCTATCCCAGTGTGGCTTCATCCACAAAGGAGGTGAAAGTGCCTTTTGTCCCACCCCACAGAGGGATTATAAAGACCGGACAAAGTGTTTTGGAACAAGTTTTGTTCACTGAGGCACTGTCACATCCTTCCAGGAGGACTTTGGATCACTGATGGCACTGTGACCCTCATCATCTCGTGAACTTCCCACCCATATCACCCACCTCTTCAATGCAGACATCACCAGTTTGGCTACAACAGGACAATTGTAGAGCGTGAAAAAGGGCTTGCTAAAGGCCAGGTGCACCCCATGCCTTTCTGTTCCTTGCCAACTCTACTTCAGCAATCCCCTCTTTGTCCTTCTCCTGCCTGGAGCAGGATGGACCCCATCACTGTCCCAGAGACTGAGGTCGTAGAATCATAGAATCATAGATTGTTAGGGGTTGGAAGGGACCTCTAGAGATCATCTAGTCCAACCCCTCTTCCAAAGCAGGATCACCAAGGGCAGGCCACACAGGAACACACCCAGGCATGTGTTGAAAGCCTCCAGAGATGGAGACTCCACAGCCTCTCTGGGCAGTCTGTTCCAGTGCTCCCAAAGCCTCACACTCAAGAAGTTTCTCCTCGTGTTGAGGTAGAACTTCCTATGTTGTAGCTTAAACCCATTTTTCCACTGAAAGGAGATTGGCCCCTTCCTTTTAACACCCATGCCTCTAATATTTATTCCCTCCTCAGAGGGAAGCTGGAGGCCAGCTCTGTCACAGCAGTGCCCGTGCCCTGTCCCTGCCTGCGGGCACAGGATTGTCACACCGCAGGGCTGTGACCAAGCTGCCAGAGTACTCAGGGGTTACCCAAGGGTGCAGAAGGAGACTGTGGAGGTGGAAAGTGGATAGCTTGGAAAAGATCAAGTGCTGGTGCTCCCGGGCAGTGTCCTTGTGCCAGGACACTTTCCCCTCTGCCTCTGTACACAGGCACTGCCCTGCAGCTCCAGAGAGGGTCTCAAAGGAAGGGCCTCAGGCAAACAGTCACTTGAAGGTTCTTTATTCTGCTTAAAGACACAGAGGGAACAGCTTCTCAATGAAAGTCTGGGTCAAAGAAAATTTGGAGAGACACATAATAAGAAAGGGAACAAATGCTGGAGTTAATGTATGGGCAAATATTGGAAAGGGAAAAGAGAGAAAAAATCTTAAACAAAAAAACCTATATCAACAGAAAAAACCAATAAAAATGCAAGAAGACTGTAGGGGTTTGTAACGAGTTATGTTAGGAGCAAATTGTAAACTAAGTAATTCTAATCCTTTTGAAAAACCATCCATTCATCAATTTCGACAAAGCATCTTTGAGCTCTTGGTTCCTCATGCTGTAGATGAGCAGATTCACTGCTGGAGGAACCACCGAGTACAGAAATGACACCACCAGGTCAAAGGATAGGGAGGAGATGGAGGGGGGCTTCAGGAAGGCAAAGATGCCAGTGCTGATGATCAAGGAGACCACAGCCAGATGAGGGAGGCACGTGGAAAAGGCTTTGTGCATTCCCTGCTCAGAGGGGATCCTCAGCACAGCCCTGAAGATCTCCACATAGGACACCATTATGAAAACAAAACACTCAGATTCAAAACAGGCACTGACCACAGTAAGCCCAAGTTCCCTGAGGTAGGAGTGTGAGTAGGAGAGCTTGAGGATCTGGGGATTTCACAGAAGAACTGGTCCAAGGCATTTCCCTGGCAGAGGGGTAGTGAAAATGTATTGGCTGTGTGCAGCAGAGCAGTGAGAAACCCAGTGGCCCAGGCAGCTGCTGCCATGTGGACACAAGATCTGCTGCCCAGGAGGCTCCCGTAGTGCAGGGGTTTGCAGATGGCCACGTAGCAGTTGTAGGACATGATGGTCAGGAGAGAGAATTCTGCTGAAATGAAGAAGACAAAGAACAAGACCTGTGCAGCACATCCCTTGTAGGACATGCCTGTATTGTCCTGTAGGGAACTGGCCATGGCTTGGGGCAGAGTGGTGGAGATGGATCCCAGGTCAAGGAGGGAGAGGTTGAGGAGGAAGTACATGGGAGTGTGGAGGTGGTGGTCACAGGCAATGGTGGTGATGATGAGGCCGTTGCCCAGGAGGGCAGCCAGGTAGATGCCCAGGAAGAGCCAGAAGTGCAAGAGCTGCAGCTCCCGCCTGTCTGCAAATGCCAGGAGGAGGAACTGGCTGATGGAGCTGCTGTTGGACATAACAGCCTCTAGGGATATAGACCTATCAATGGAAGAAAAGAAAGGGAGAAGTTAGGGAAGTGTTCCTTCAAAAAACAAAACTAAATTTCTCCTAGACACACAGACTGCCTCTGATACATGAATATTTTGGAATGTCCCTTTAAAACACCCCAGCTTATCCTGGCTTAATGTCCATAAAAGAGCGTGAGAGGTAAGTTCTGCTGTACTATAACTGGTAAAGAGTAACACAAGGGGAATCTCAAATTAAACCCAGGAGCTTTTAAGCACTGTCACACCCAATACATCTATCTGACGAGGAGAGATGAAAGGGTTGTGGGTGGATTTCTTTGGTCTAGCATAGAGGCAAAGACCCAAAAATGTGGTATCCTGATGACAGAGTGCACTGACCCTAGCCCCACACCCTGAATCCACACAGCCCCAAATCTCAGGTGGTTTGGATTCTTTTCCTCCACACACCCAGACACAGGACAGGACCTGAAGCGTCAGTGTCTGAACTACACCCAAATCCTCACCCACCAGCCCAGCAAAAAGAAGGGGAAGAACAAGGGCAGCAGCAGCTGGGGCAAGAGGGGAACCTGCCAAAGTTCTGCTGCTAAGAGAGTTGGGACAGGGAGACACAGGCAGAGACTCCAGCATTTCTCCTCTCTGGTGGTGGTGGGGCTGCTGGAAGGATCCTCAGAACTCAGTGCCAATTATCTGAAGAGCTGGGGGACTGTGCTGTGTGTGACAGATTGGGTTGAGCTCTAGGGAGGGCAGCAGCTCTGCAGGGGATAGCTGGGAAGTGCAGGAATCCCCCCTGCCATCCTCTTCCAGACAGCAGCTCCCTCTCAATCCCTGCCCATCTCTGCTGCCTGCAGCTCTTTCTCTGTCCCCAGCTCTCCTCCCTGTCAGTGCTCACAGCCCCCATCCCACCCCCTGAGTGCTCACCTCTGCCCTGCCGACCCCTCCTGGCAGCAGCAGGACCTGTCCAGGGGCATCTCTGGCTGTTCAGGGAGCAGCTCAGACAAGGAGAACTGGGGTCTCTGTGCCTTTTGCAGAGTTCAGAAATAGCTTTCCATGTCCTGGAGAGACAAGTGGAAGCACAGCCTGAGGAGAGCCCAGAGTAGAGCAGAAAAGCCCTGCCCTGAAGGGAGTCCTGAAAAGTCCCCTCAGAAATATTCTGGGCATCAGCTGGAGCTGTGAGCAGCCCTGAGTAATTCATCCCTCTCTCAACAGCACCAGGACTTTGCCCTGTCCTCCCTGTCTCCTGCCAGCCACAGCTTCTGCCAGCACCAGGGAGCTCCCCAGGCAGGCTGAGAGCTGCCTCTGGCAGGCAGGCAGGCAGAAGAGACCCTGCCCCAGCACATAGCCCCTGGGCTGCAGGACCCTGCTCTGAAGGACAGCCCTGGGCACCCCTGCCTGCACACACACCCTCACTCCTCTTCACAATTCCCCTTCCACCTCCAACCCCTTCCCCCCTTACAGCTCCCAGCAGCTGTGGCTCTGCAGCTTTAGGAGATGCCTCCAGGAACTGCACCAGCTTCACTGCCCTGCACCAGACACTCACCATGTCAGAAGATGGGAAGGTTCTCCTCCACTGAGCTGGCACTCATCCCCTCCATCTTCACCCCCTTGAAGCTCTCTCTGCCTTGTTCATCTCCCTGAGATACCCTGGCAGTACCCTCAGCCCTGCTGTGCTCCGCAGAGGAGCTGCTCCTGCCCAGAGCTGTCTCTCTGCAGCACTGCCCACTTGCCAGTAGCTCCCTCCATCCCAGGAGCCCAGTTCACAACTATTATGAGCCCTCTGGGGAGTTGATGCTGAGCCCATGACAATTGCTGAAGAGGCAAGGAGAGGAAGCTGCAGAAGCTTCTTTCTCAACAAGAAAGTCCAAGGAAGAGTCCAAGTCCAAAGTTTCTTGCCGTGTGCCTGGGTCCCCTTGAAAGCCCTGAGAAAGCATCCCCCCCAGGGTGTGGGGGGAGCAGGAACCAGGAGGCAGTGATGGCAGGTGGGGAAAAGGAAGGTGCAGGTGGCTCTGGTGCTGAGGAAGCCTGGTTGTGTGTCAGGATTGCAAAGGGCCCAGCCCTGAGCCCATTCCCCAAAGGTGCCAGCCCTGAGCCCTAGACACTGGCAAGGGAGGGAGATCCTGTCCCTCCCTTAGCCCCCAGGGCTCTCCTGGCAGCACTGGGATGTGGAGATGGGCAATGCCAAGGGCAGGACTATGGCACGGCACCTCCCAGACTCCTGCACATGGACAAGGAGACCCTGAACCCCAGTGCTGCTGGAAGCTCCACTTGTCTCCCCATGGCCATCAGGGACAGAGACAAGAGCCATCACCAAAGTCATGGAGAGCTTGGCTCTGCCAAGTGTGCCTCCAGCTTTTCCACAGATTTCCCTCTCTCATCTCCACCACAGTCTGTCCTGGGGTGTCCAATCCCCTGTGCCTCTTGCCCTGCAGGCTCTGCTCCTTCACCCTCCTGCCCCACCTTGCTGTCCCCTTCCTCTCCTGACATCTCTGTGTCCTCCCTGCCTCTGCCTTGGCACACAGAGCCTTGGGCTGATCCAGGAGCCTTGTGGGGATGTGGTGTTCCCCAGCTGTTGCCTCCGATGAGGCGTGGCGACCTGGTTCAAGAACGACTCAGCAACCAACCCCAGGTTTCCCGGGCCATCAGCTCACAGACATCAATATGATGGATGGCAAATGGCCTTTATTGTTTGTTACACCGCATTTTATAGCCTAGGTTTACATCGTCACTTCCGTCTGCTTGCGTTAGGCACCCGTACCTATTGGTTGTCAGGAGGGAAGCCCTATCTTATCTTTCCGTACAGCACGATATCTTCCAGCCGCCAAACCTTAACTGTCACATTTCAAACCTAAACTACCACACTTCAAACCTTAACTACCGCATTTCCCCCCCTCCCTATGCTTAACTAAATGGGGAGAAGAATAGAAAACTTAAAACATTAAAAATATTAAAAGTATAAGGCACACCGGCTTATAAGGCACATCTAAAGGTCCATGCAACTAAATTAGTAAAAATATGACAAACTTAAGGTGTTACAATAGTAAAGGATTGTATAAAAAGCTTGTATAAAACATAAGGCACACCAAACAAGAGTGTTAGTAGAGGGTAGCCGTTAATCATGGGGTACACTTATCTATAAGGGAGGTAACTAACGATTGGATTATGTAACTAAAACCGTGTTCTTAAACCAGCTGTCAACGTTCTACTAACATTATATTATCTTTTTCTAAGCGGTCTTTAACAAACAACACAAACTTACTTAATATACAGGGTCCGAAGACTAGCACTACGATGAGCAGTATAAACGGTCCCATTAGTGTGGAAATGAGGGTGGTTAGCCATGGTGTGTGAAAAACAATAATTTTTTCTTGGGTGTGAGCTGGGGCACCAATATAGTTCCCTATATGACTGACCAAGTTCCTGAATGCTCGGTTCTGTCTCCTCAGGCTGTGCTACCCCGGGGAATAGAACATTAAATGTAATCGTAAAAGTCGGGGCTTCTGCCGTTATGTTTTCTTTTATCACTAGGCCGTGTTTTGGGTTCCACAGGATCCACCTGAATAACTGGTGGTGATTGCAATTTGCCTCTCCTGTAGTAACAAAGCCTAAAATCAGGATCACAGAAAGATATAGTAGATTTCTTCTGCACGGGTTGTTCTGCCGGTGTCTGGGTGCTGTTGATGCGGGCTTCTCTGGTTCTGTCAGGACATTCGCTGTTCCGTAGTCCTTGCTGTCTACCGGGCCATGTAGGTTAGGACGGTGATTGACGAGTTGGTTCTGTGAACAGAAACTTAGAGTTTAATGGACTTAAGTGGACACCACTTAACTATACCATCTTTTTTGATAGCTGCATACCCTCGCCCCGTGAGAAATAGTCTCCATCCCTGTTCCCATTCACCCAACTCATTCCTAACTCTGACTAATGGGCCTTCCTCCATAGCTCTAGTGGCCCAATGTTTTTGGGCCGGGCTGTTTGCCTCTTCTCCTCTGGGGTACTGATTCAGGGCTAATAGAGCGATAGCTAGAAGGCGTGCTTGGTCTCTTGAGGGAATGGCGTTGTCAAAGCCTTCTGCTTTCGCTAATACCTCTAATTTAGATTTCAGAGTGTGGTTCGCTCGTTCGACTATGGCCTGGCCTGTGCTATTATATGGGATACCATGTAGCAGAGTGATGCCCCACTTCTGGACGAAAGCTTGTACAGATTTGGACACGAAGTTTGGGCCATTGTCTGTTTTGATCTGATTAGGAATGCCGAGCCATGCCATAGCTGTCAGCCAATGCTGGATAGTCGCTTTGGAGTCAGTCTTAAGGTGCTGAGTGGCTACAATCATTCCACTATATGTGTCTACGGTTACTGCTAGCCATGCTCTAGGTTTCAGCAACTGGCAGAGTGTAAAATCTGTCTGCCACACTTCGGAGGCTTTGAGACCTCTGGGGTTTACTCCGCTGGACCATAGTGGTGCTTTCTGACAGTAGGGACATGTGGCTACGATGTGTTTTGCATCAATGACTGGAATCCTGCATTTCTTCGCCAACGCTTTAGCTCCAATGTGGAGAGACTCGTGTAGCTGACGGGCATCTCTCAATGTCCACAGTCCTTTTGCAGCAGCGACTGCTTTGTCATTGCCGATCTGGAAGAACCCTTTAATTGGGCTGTGGCTGTTGACGTGAATGACCGATATGGTGCCTTCTCAGGAAAGAAGCGCTTCTTCTAGCATTAGAGCTACTGTAGATGCTGACATACCGGGCCCAGACATGGCCAGGCAAAGTTTGGCCACAAACATCGAGTCAGTTACTATGTTGAGATGTTCTGTTGGGAACAGTCCGCACGCTAGTGCTACGGCCGACGCTTCTAGCTGTTGGACTGAGAGAGCACGATCGGTCATTTTAACACAGTGCCATTCTCCTCCCGATTGCCACACTGCAGCAGCGGTTGAGGTCATTGAGGACGCGTCTGTGAAGACCGTTGGTCCCGGTTGAGGTCGGTCCATGATCTTCAGCGGGAGGTCCACGTCGACAATTGCTAGCATTTGGGTCCAGGGGGGCTTTGATGCATATCGAACTTCTCCTCCAAATTCAAGGAGGGCTGTGGCTAGATGCTCTGACATCGCCACTGATTGTGCTGGGAGCTGTTTGCGGAAGGGTAGGTATATTCTGGCAGGTTCGATGCCTAGGTGTCCTAGGGCGAATTTCCTGCCTTTCATGATGAGGCTACCAAGGCATTCAAGTCCTGGAGAGAACGGACGTGATGGTTTTCCTAGGACTATCCATTGTACTGGTTTGGCTGTTTCAGGAGAGCCCTGGGCCAGGCCTCCTACTCCCCCTCCTTTTGTGAAGTGCACATACAGATCAAGGGGTATGTTCGGGTTCCATCTGGCGAGCGTGCTTGAGGACATCTGTTGCTCGATGAAATTGAGAGAGCTCATTGCTTCTGGTGTTACAGTTTTTTGCTCCCACGGGTTCTTCCCTTTTAAAAGATCGTACAGGGGGGCCATGATTTCAGGAGGGATCAGGACTACGTTACGGAGCCATTGCAGGGACCCCACTAATTGCTGCATATCGTGGAGCGTCTTGACGTTCCGACGGATCTTCATCTGCGGGGGGGTAACATAGGTGTTTGTGATTTCCACTCCCAAGAAGCTTACACACGGTCCTCTTTTAAGTTTTGCACTCGGGATTTCGAATCCATGTGCTTTCAAAGTGTTTGAATTTGTTGACACCAGCTGGTCTACTTGGCTTCCTGTTGGTGCGGCAATCAAGATGTCATCCATGTATTGGATGATAGTTGCAGACGGGTCAGTGAGTCGGATAGGCACTAATGCTCGATCCACTGTGATCTGGCAGATGGTGGGTGAGTTGATCATTCCTTGGGGCAGCACTTTCCACTGGAAGCGTAGGTTGGGGCGTTGACTATTTGGAAATATGACGGAAAAGGCAAACCGCTCCTTGTCCTACTCATGCAGGGGTATTGAAAAGAAACAGTCTTTGATATCAAGGACAGCACAAGGTTGTCCTTCTGGTATCATAGAGTTCATAGGTAGCAGCGTTTGGACGGGACCCATTGGTTGGATTATTTTGTTTACTTCACGCAGGTCATGAAGGAGGTGAAATCCCTCACCAGTTCGTTTGGGTATTACAAAAACTGGGGTGATCCATGGACTAGTGGAAGGCTCTATGTGACCTCGCTGCAGTTCGCGGTCAACTAGCTCAAGAAGAGCATCCATTCGAGGCTTTGACAGGGGCCACTGCTCGACCCACACTGGGTTGGATGATTTCCATGTCAGTTTGATTGGTAGGAGCGGGTGTGTGGCAGTGGCCCTTAGGGTAAATTTGTCACCCTGGCAGGTTCGAGAGTGCCTTGTCCCATCCAGGGTTGACATAGTTGGGCCGCCTCATATCCCAAGTGGGAGAGGGCTGTGTGCAGCCTGGGCGCCCCCTCCCCGTTCCGTTTCCCTGCTTTTTGGATTTGCAGTCCTTAGCGAAATGCCCTTTCTTTCCACAGACCCAGCACGGTCCCCTGCATTGCTTCTGGCGCGGATTAGATGTTGGTGGCTGGTTCACCAGCTGGGGACAGTTTGCCACCACATGGCCCGCTTGGCCGCATTTAAAACATGCCATCACATCAGCTATTGCAGTGCGAACAGCTACCTGAATCGGGGCGAGATGCTCTTCATTCATGACACGTTTAATCATGTCAGCAATACTTGCCCCCGCTGGCAGTGATCGAAGGACTTCTTTGGTTTTTGAATTACACTGCTGACGTATGCAGTCTGCAAGTACTGGGATTTTTACATCCGCAGGCAGGGACGAAGAGTCCATGGCCACCTGCAGACGGTCCACGAACTGTGTAAAGCTCTCACTTTCATTCTGTTTTATTGTGGTCCATGGTGATGACTTGTCTACAATCCTACTGGTAGTACGAATGGCCTCTCTAGCTGCACGGGTGGTTGTCATAATTTCATGGGGTCGCATACCTTGAGCTTGTGCCTGGGGGGTAACCATTGATGGGTCTCTGCCCATGAGTCGCTGCAGGTTGGAGCCATGCAGTGGGTGATCTGCCCCAACTGCTCGGGCTAGTTGCTTTGCACAGTTATCTTCCCATTCTTCCCTGAAAACGAACATGCCTGCCCCATCAAAAATTAGTCTGCTAACTTGTTTTATATCAAATGGGATCATATCGTCTCCCCGAAAAAGCCCATCTATAAGGGTGTTAACCATGGCAGAATTAAGTCCCTTATCCGCAATTGCTTTAACGATCGCCTGTACATCCTTACAATTTACAGGGGTGTACATTGTTCGTGTCTCATTACCTTCTCTTGTTACCCTGACCAGGAATGCTAATGCTGCCGAAGGGACCCAATCTGCACATGCATTGTTTATTTTCCTCCAGTCCGTAACGGGAATATCCTCCAGCGATCCCCCTTTGCTACATCCGAGGGTGTGTTGGGTCTCGATCCCTACCTTACTATCATTTGAGTCTGAGTCTGCCTGGGGCCACTCGTCCCCGGACCTGTCCGACTCGGAATCGGAACTTGACTGACTGGCTACTTCCGGGCTCCGATGCTTTTTCTTCCGGCTCCCGTCCCGCCCACTTTCCTTTTTTGGGCTCCAACCCCTCCCACCTCCTTTGTGGGCGGGCAGTTCCCTCCCCTTCGGCTCGCCCAATGGCCTGCCTGGGGAGGAGTTTGCCCTACAGTGACAGATCTGTGGGCGGACCCAACCGCTCTTTTCCTCCTTACTCTCCTTATAAGGGCATAGAACCGGATAGATGCTCTGATTGGTTCCTGCTGCCTGGTTCGCGTTTCCCGCTGCCCGGCTCGCGGTTCCACCCCCTTCTTGATTACCCGCACCACCCCCCTTCTCCTTTTCGCTCGGCGCGCTCAGCGCGGCGCAGGGAGTGGAGCAGAGCGGGCTGGGGCTGAGTGGGTCCGGGCCACCTCCCGCCTCCTTTTCGCTCTCCCCACCCATCAGTTCTGATGCTCCCCCCTCGTTTCCGGCAGGGGCGTTTTCGCCCCGCCCTCCCTCTGTTGGATCGGCGCCATCTTGAGGCGCATAGGGAGGCGGTCTCGGCCAAACTTCATCGGAGTTTGATTTTTCCGCGGCAGCCCTGACTTCCTCAGCTAGCTCACCCCAGATGGTTTCTGTTTGTTTTTGCTCTTCCGTGAGCGGAATAGGGCTTGGGGGCTGGAGGGGGGTGTCCCCCTCGTGCCGATCCGCCTGGGGACCGTCATCGGTTGGGGGTGCGGTCTGCGTGGCTGCACCGACCCCGGTTTTCGGGACGATTAATAAACAGTCCCTTGCCTTCCTCCATGTCTCCCGCTCCTGTAGGGCTTTTTTTAAGGCGCCCACGACCTTCCCCCATGCCTTGAGGGGTTTTCCCGTGCCTGAGGACATGATCTCCTTGGCTAACGCATTAGTGCATTTACTCCACAGCCTCAAAACTGCGAGGGTAAAATCTTTAGGCTTACAATCAATCCCCCACTGTCTATGCAGCTCAGATACTACCTTTACAAGGGCTTCCATCCTCCTTGTCGGTCCGGGAGCGTCCTCCCCGCCGGGCTGGATCCTGCCACTCCGGCCGCCGTTTACCCGAATCCAGGCGAATTCCCCGAACCCGAATCCGATTCCGACCTCGATTTTCTCCGATTCCCGGGTTTCGGCACCAATTTGTTGCCTCCGATGAGGCGTGGCGACCTGGTTCAAGAACGACTCAGCAACCAACCCCAGGTTGCCCGGGCCATCAGCTCACAGACATCAATATGATGGACGGCAAATGACGTTTATTGTTTATGTTACACCGCATTTTATAGCCTAGGTTTACATCGTCACTTCCGTCTGCTTGCGTTAGGGACCCGTACCTATTGGTTGTCAGGAGGGAAGCCCTATCTTAACTTTCTGTACAGCACGATATCTTCCGGCCACCAAACCTTAACTGCCACATTTCAAACCTAAACTACCACACTTCAAACCTTAACTACTGCACCCAGCATGGCCCTTGCAGTGACATTTCTTTCTTCTGCTTTCCACTCCAGGCATCCCCAGTTGCACTTATGGCCATTCTTTCTTGCCCAATCTGTTTCCCGCTGTGAAGAAAAGCTCCACCATGCCCAAACCCACCCTTCAGGCACTCCCAGGATCCTCCTCTACTGCCCACAGTCTCCACAGCACTGAGCCTTTGTTCATCAGTCTCTGTACACCACCCATGATCTTTGGATCTTTCTGCAGGATTTTTGTCTGGCTTTCCCAGCTTTGTATATCATTCTCAGTGCTGAGGGTACAGTAATTTACAAACCTTTACAAAATCTTTACAAAAGATTTACAGATCTGATCAGAGACAAGCATTCTGTTTTAACTTCTCTGAGGTCAATGTGACCCCTAGACAATTACTCACAGCCTTTTTATATCAACCCTTACATGACATATAACCTACGATTAAGCAGCCAAGCACTGCAGTAAACATCCCTGCTTTAGAACCTTTCCTGGGCTGTAAAGTTTGTTTCCGTACCTCAAACCCTTCAATGATTTTCCAACCAATCCCCAAGCAGTGGTCAAACCCCGCAGCACACTCACTCTATGTCCTGAGTGTAACATCTTATGTTATGGAATGACCCTGACTGCAGTAAATGTCTTTTAGCAGCCCTTATATAATTCTTTCATAATGTTTAAATCTCACTGCAAATAGCTACAAAAATATTTCTTATCAGATTATCCTGTGTAGAAATGTAGCCTCCTTACAGGCAGCTTGTGCCCAGCAGATGCTTGCAGAGTTTATTTTATTGTGTAGGAAACGTTCTCTATTTGACATTTCTCTACTTGCAAAGAGGAAAACCCCAACTGTGCCTGAGTGGAGGAGGTCTCTACAAGTAATGGTTGGGAGATGGTGCAAAGGAACTGTAACATCTAGCTGCCGCCTGCAGGGGAGAAGTCTGAGGGGAGGAAATGACACACTGGTCCTAGGAGGGATAGGAACACTTTGCCACCGCCACCTTGTCCCCACCACCTTGTCACCTCTGGCTGGCAGCTGGCACTTATTCAGCACCTCCACATGACACTGTGCTGCTGCACCTGCACCCCTGTAATGCCCCCAGAGCAGTGCTGGTGGGACAGCCTGACCTTTTATTGGCCTCAACTGGATACTATTTTCATTTGGATTCCCTGGCCCCCACCTCCCCCTTTCCCCTCTTCTCTTGCAGAGCCCCCGGCCAAACCCAGCAAGCCAGGTCCAGGGCCGGTGGGAGGCATGGAGGGCACGGCTGGCACCCATGAGCCAGTGGGAGTGGGTGCCCCCCCTTTTTGTCATGAGTTTTCTTCCGAAGCCAGGACATTCTGTCTGTGCTGGGTGAGGCCAAGAACGACCATTCCTTTTCTTAGGGGGAAATGCAAAGTGCAGCCTGCAGGGCGTTATTGATGGCAGTGCAGAAAGCAGCTGCCGTAGGAAAGAGAGGCTGCTGCGGGCTTTTGGAAAGGGAAACTTGTCATACATTGCTCCTCCTGCCCCTAAAGGAAGGTGTCTTGCAGGCAGGGCAGGAACAGGCTCACTGCCGGTGCCTCCACCCCCTCATTGTGTGACAGGACAATCGCTGCCAGCGCTCGGGGCTCCTCGCAGAAACCCCGATGATGCTGGCGCCATGCAGGGTGGGTGGGTGGGGATGAAGTGGCAGCGTGGGGACAGGAGTGAGCTGAATGAGCAGCAGCTACTGGATGGAGGGTAGAAGTGGTGGCACTTCCAAGGGGGTGGTTACAAGGTGGTGGAGGCAAATCATCGCAGACCCTTCCCAGGGAGCCATTGAGAGAAATGTTGTGTTTGGGGAGGTGAGGAGCAATGATCTTCATGGAGCGTTTGATCTCAAAGGTTTTTCCTCACTGTCCAGGCCTAAATCAGAGACACTCTGAAGCAATACCAATTGAATATATATTTCTAAATGGTAAACCAGTAAAATAGAACTTGTAAAAAAATTTTTATTTGATGCTCTTTGTAATCTTCCTCCATACCTGAACCTCTTCAGTTTGCTGTGCAAGTTTTGAACACTAAAAACACCACAGGGTGACTCATGGATGCTCAGTACTGTAATGGGCCCCATGGTGCCAGTGGGACTGAGTCCATGATCCTCAGGTACTTACAGGAGAGTGAAAAAAAACCCTCTTCAGAAGTTAAAGCCAAAAAAACCCCCCAAATTTTCTTGAAGTATTCATTGGCCCCTTTGGGTGCCATTACTGACAAAGCCTCCCCAGAGACTTGTTAGAGAAGGTCACTGGAGGCCATGATTGCACAGTGGCAAAGATTCTTTAAAGGTGGCTCTGAAGCAAGAGATATTTATTTATATATTTCTTTGTTTATATATTTACTTATTTATTTATTTTATGGATCGGTCAAGAAAAACTCTGAACCCCAGGTAATGGGAAATCAGAGCCCATCCCTCACTTGTGGGCCAAGATTCTTCTGGGGGCAGTGGGGCATGACGATGAGCAATAAAAACTGTAGGAAAAATGCACAACACCTCCCAAGTACCCCAAGAAGGGGTGAGGAGCAAACCAACTGCAGAGCCTCAACATAAACTTTGTGAAATGTCGACCGACATTTCCGACAGTGACCATTTCTAAAGTCACCTTTCTAGACACAGACTGTCCAGACAAAGGCCATTCCTATTCCTCTGCAATTGTCCCCTTCTCCTACTCTTTGTTCATTCAGATACCTCTCCCCTGGGTGCTGCTTTGAGCAGCAGGTTGTTCAAAGCTCGCCTGTCTTTCAGCAGCCTGATTGTCTCTTTAGCCACCTCTGTCATGAAGATCACATCTCTCTTTTCCCATCTGTCTCTCTAAACCATTTCTCCTCAGATTCTTCTTCACTTTCTCTGTTTGACTTTTCTTGGCTTGCACAAAGGAAAACTCCTGCTGTGCCCGTGTGCAGTCAGTTCTCTAAGGAGAGCAGGTGGGAGGAGGTGCAGTGGAGCTGTAACCTCCAGCTGCAGAGAGGAGAGGAGAAGTCTGATGCAAGGACCAGGGATGGAAGTCCTAGGTGGGACGTGAAAGGAATGGTGGGGCTGGGGAGGTGAGAAGTAAAGTTGTCCACACAGTGTCATATTTCAGGGAACTTCTATCAGAAGAAAAGAGTTTTCATTAATCACAGTATGAAATGTTCCTCATTAACTACAGGGGGAAAACCTCTCCAATTAGCTGTACAAGTCTTGAAGATGTGAAGAATATCCCATGGAGAGACATGTCCCTTTAGTGCTCTGTATTTCAATGAGCCCCAGGGTGTGTTTGGTGCTGAGTCCGTGATCCTCAGGTGCTGTGAGATGAATGAACAAACTGCTCCAGAAGTCAGAATGGAACCTGAAAGTATCTTGAAGCATTGATTGGCCCCACTGAGGGCCACTGCTGCCAGAGCCTCCCCATGGCCTTGTTAGAGCAGATCACTGGAGGCCATGATTGCTGGGAGGCAAAGGCTCTGTAAAGGTGGCTCTGAAGGTCCAGGAGGGAGGAATTCAAAATGGCAATGATCACCCCACCATCACCACTACAAGGGATCTGGGATTAAACCAGGCCTCCTGACCCCAGGAGTCCAGCCTGGACTTTCCCAGGGCTGACCTGAAGCCTTGGTGGTGACGTGACACTTTATGGGGGTGAGGGGGGAGGAACATGGTACCATTTTTCTGTATATTTGTATATATTTAGTAAATTTTTCCTTTTTATCATTACTGTTTCTTCAAAGCTGTGTGGTTTAGTTTCCAAACCATAAGTCTCTCTCCCTTATTCTCTCTTTTTTCTTTATCAGGGTGGGGAGGGGCATTGAAAGAGAGCATCTGTCAATTGGTTAATATCCAGCCCAGCCTTAAACCCTGACAGATTTATTGGCACCCAACCTGGGGCTTAAGCTATTTAGCTCAAGCCCAGTTCAAAATTCAACTCATTTATATGAATGGTTTGATTTTTTACTTCAGCGGGAGGATACACAGATGACTCCACTGGTTGGGAATAACAGTATTTTCTTTGGAAATCTCACAGGATTGGAAATTAAACCAATCATGTTTTAACTTTTTTATTTTGAGTATGTTATCTGTGGCTTTTTATCTTGGATTAGTGTTGCTCTGTGGTGTACTTGTGATATGGCCTTCAACAGTGTGGTACATGGTACAGTGTTTTTTCTCACACTTAGGAGATACACATAGGTTACACAACTCATGCACATAGGAAATATCCCTATAAAGTGGAAATAGACTGCCCACAGGTCAAAGCAGCTACGCTGGGATAAGCTATCCGGTATCTGAAAGAAATGGCTGTACAAGATCGGCCAGGGCTTATCAGGAAAGTTTCCTCAGTCAGTGTTAGTGCACCTTCAAGGTTAGCAGCACCACATTTTATCTAATCCAGATCTTCCATCTCTCTTTGACAAGATCATTTCCCACCCCCCATATCCACATCCTTTTTGTCCCAATTCCCCCTGATCTCCCCAAATCTTTTACCTTGTCAGGGTCAGCCTTGCAATGACCTTCATGACCTCTGATCATCTGCCTTCTCACAGCATCCCAGGGCACACAATGTTTTGCTGTGCTGGAGAGGACCCCCCTCAGCCAGCCCAGCAGTGCTGGAGGTGGGGATTCCCTGCACCACCCAGATGTTCCCTTCCTGCATCCCAGCTCCTGCTCCAGAAGGGCTCACAGACATCCTGGGTCACATTTCACACACAGGTGCTTGACCTGACCCAGGACATCTCTGAGTCAATGGCCAACCCTGTGCCTGCTCTAGGAAGTCATGACTGAGGCCATCAGTGGAGATCCTAGCAGGAATCTCTGCAGGAAAGGGTTCTCTTCAATAGCTGAGTAAGTCTGACCTTACAGAAATACTCAGCATTTTTTCTCCTGGAACCGTCATTGTTTTATTCATACATTTTAAATGATAAACCCTATCTGGATGTCCTTGCAAGCTCCTGACACTCATTCTGGGTATAAATAATATTGTACCACCTCTCACCAATGGAAAGTTTCTGCCAGTGATTCAAATGAAGAAACATTGCTCAGAAGAGCTGAGGTATTTTTGGGGCTCTAGTTCTGCCCCTCTGTCTTTTCTTTTTCACCATCCTTTTTCATGTACTGGAGCTTGGAGTGATAAGTAGTTTTTTGTATGCCTCTGCCTCTCCCTCTTCAGTGTATTTTGTTATATTTTAAAAATTAAACTGAAACTATGCAGTTACTCTAATCACAAAGCACATTTATGAGAGATACTAAATCAGTTGGGATAAACCACAATTTATTAGCAAAATATTGATCTGCTCTGCCCAGTGGGCATTCTTCCCTGCCTCAGGCAGGGAAGTTTCCAATAAGAGAAAGCAGCCCAAGTTTTAATTGCAAGCAGACCAACTCAAACCATATCCATCTCATTTTCCAAGATGACTTTTCTCTGATTAATCTGAGTGATAGTCAGACCTTAGTAGGGTTTGCAAACTGATCTGTTCCTGGGAGATAAAGCAAGATTAAACCACTGTGCCTCTGCCTCACCTCAAAGGTTTCTGGGCTCTACATCAGACCATCATTTGGTTTCTACCAGAGAATACTGAAAAAAAAGGGGATGATGACTAAATTAAGCATCCAGAAATTTGAAAAATTATCAGAAAATATCTGGGCTTCAGCTACCTTAGAATCTCATGAGAATGGCAGTGACAAGATCTCTTTTATGCAGATTGGCATAAAAATTCATTTTGACCACAATGCATTTTTTTCATGCAAAAACTGAGATTTCAGTTTCCTTTCCTGACTGACTGATACTGCTGCTGATGTTGTAAAGTGTTTGAGGATAGAGAATAACGATAGACATTAGAATTACTCTTACCTCTATCAGCGTTGCTTAGCTCATGCCCAAGATAAGGTGTCTCAGGGATGCACACATGCTGTAACATAATTTTCTTTCACCATGGGTCAGCCCTGATGAGCCAGGTGCTGAACTGCAACATCACATGAGGGCAGATAAAAGCAGAACTCAGCTTGCTGCATAAAAATGTCAGAATGGGAAAACAATACATTATCTAATCTGTTTTGCTTTTTTTGGTTTTTTGCTTATTCTCCCCAGGGGAGAATATCAGGCATGCCAACAGATCTTACAACGGAGAAGCTCTGCCTGACTTTCAGGCTGCATATTACCTAATCTGTCCAGTCTGCAGTGTTTGTATATTCTGACACCTGGCAGTGATTATTGTTTAAGGCTTTTTTTGTTACAAATAAAGTTCCTGTGTGATTCCATCCCTCTATAGTCAGGTTGCAGAGTGCACAGTCATTGTTAGGGACAGAAGGTCTGCTTGTTTGAGAAATACTCCTTTATCAGCTGCAGCCAAAGACAGAGCCTAACTCTCTGACCTCGTTGTAAGAATGAAAAGCAACAACTGAACAGCTTGCTTCTGTGATTTGCAGTGCTCATGAACGGAATTATGTTGATCCTGAACAAAAATGCACTTTGGATAAGTAAGTATATGATGGAGAGTTTTGGTGAGAATCATTCAGTAAATTTAATTTTTCCAATATTTGATGTACATGTGTACTTTTTAAGCAGTCCTTTCAGTTGAATGGAGAGAAACTGCCAGCGCCAAGGGGGTTAATAATAACATGTATGCATTGTCAACCTCTTGTTTACTTCCCTTCCCATTCAAATATGACCTTCTATTAGAGCTTGCATAACTCAGTGTTTATCCAAAATATAGAGACCAGATGGTAATAAAATTAATGAGGTGGCAAGAATGAACCTCAGTCGCTCTATATTTTGAGGTTTGGGTTTTTTTTTATTTCTGCCTAATTGCTACACACTAATGAAAATATTTAGATTATCAGTTTGGAAAGAGTCTGAATCAGTTAGGTGATTATACAAATTAGTACTGAAGCCTGGTCACTGTATCCTACATGGGAAAGATGAATGTCCACTGTCTTTCAGTGGAATGTGCTGTATGTGCCATAAGATGCTGAGAAATGAGAACAGACCTCTGCTTGCAACACGAAGTGCTCAGTGTCTGTCACTCATGTTAACCTCATACAAACAGTAAAAACAAGTGACTTTCGTGGAGGCCAACGCTTACTCCCATTAAATGGTGCCTCCTGGCACATTTTGTTCTGCCTGTTTTTACTCATGAAATATGTGATACATGAGGTTTTGACCATGCTTGGGGATGACAGAAAAATGGTATGACTGAACCCGTAATGTGTAACTGTCTCCATGAGATAAAGCCCATTCAGGCAGTGGGACATTTTGTTTCCCAAAAGCCTGTTCCAAATTCCAGAGTTCAGTTTAAGTAGGGCTTTGGCTGTAGTACTGATGTTGGCTGCCCTTCTGGGACAGTCATCCATTTGCAATGACTTTGTCTGCTGCAGGCTGATGGTCTAACTTTGATTTTTTTTGTGCACCAGGATAGCATTTTCAGATTTTCAACAGCAGTTGACCCATCTTGAGATCTGCAGCTTGTCTCCTGACACCCTGACAAGCTACAAAGTCAATAAATGGGACCTGACACTGTTTAGTGGACGATGGAGATGGGGTTCAGCTGCAGGGGGATTCCAGAACTCCCATGGTGGAGATCCAGCCAAGTGGCTACTTGGTGAAAAACGAGTAAAACAATCAAAATAAATGCTTGTGAACCAGAGGGGCCTTCAGTGGGAAGGCCTTAGAGCAACGTTTAAACAGTAAGCAGAAGTTTGGCAGCCTAAATCAAGATCTAATTCATATTTACTTCCTCACTGGAGATTACCATCCCACTAAATAGTTCATTCGTGCCTGTATTTTTTTCCTCTTTTTTTAAGCTTTTCCTGCTTACATAGCTATTGCTATTGACAGCAGTAATCCTCCAAAGGGTTGGGTAAGACAGGAAAGTGTTACAGTTCAGTTCCAGTGTTGTTTCCCTTTCATTTTCAGGTTAGGCCTCTGCAGAAACTGTCTGGCATTTGGATCTCTTGCAGCAATAGCAGCTGCAGCCAAGGAAATTTCCTGGAGATTAATGACTGGCTGGAATTAACAGTATCAGCTTCTCCCTGCTGGTCATCACTCCTCAGGAAATATCTTAAAGCTCTGATTTGCCATGACTCCAGCTCATATTCAACATAGCTGTGAAAACCATACAGTGTAATGGAAAGGATTTGCAAAACTCCTGATAAAAGTCCTTCTAAAAAGATGTTCCCTGTAATTCTAGTAACACCCATCTTGGCTGCAAGGACAGCAAAAATTCCTTATTTTTTCTTGTGCTTGGTATTTTTAGCAACATACTGGACCAATCCCCGGTTTAAAATCTGGTTGGATGAACTAGATGATGACCATGAAGGGAGTTTGACTGAGCCTTGCTGTACTATACTGGTGGGGTTGATGCAGAGGACAAAAGAAAATGGAAGAAGGTCTGCTTAGTATTGGATATTCACTCTATCAGGTCAAGTTTTTTACTGATTAAAGGATTTATTCCCTCTTTTGTCACTCTGGAAAAGATTAGCAATGAACTACATCTTGACATTCAGCATTGTACTTCAATAAGAACTTAATTTTTCAAGATGACTCAAATCCACTTCTCATTTCTTCCACGTAATAAAGGGAAATTCAGATTAATTTAGGTTCAGTTTTTGTTCCACTCTAACAGGAGAGCAGTGTAAAACTAAAGACAATAATTTAGCAAGAGGCTAATTCAGAATCTGAATGGAGGCAGGCTCAGAGTGCCCAGAAATTCCAGATTAGTGTCACTGATTATATCGTTTTGTTAGTTCTCTGTAGTAACTTTCTTTTTTAATTGTTATTCCCTTGCAAATGAAAATTGTTTTGATTCATTGTCTACCATGTTATTGTTCTGGTTCAGTAGTTTTTGTTATTGGGATTTTTTTCTTTTCTAATTCTACCAATATTGCTTTTCTCTAAAATGCAATGTAGGGATAATATCTACAGTGTCACCTCCGATTTCTGTGGTGTGAAAGGAGAGAAAAAAACATAAAAATTTCCAAACAAATTCAAAATTTTGTCTGGAGAAAAGCAATTAAATGTTATATAGGTTCCACTGGATGAAGATCATAATCGGCCCAGGTGGAAGCAGGTGGGACTAGATGATTTAGCTAATATATCTTGTGCAAGATGGTTCAAAAAATAGGTAAGGTTTTTCCCTAGTGCCATACAAAAATGGACCTCAGTACATTTTAGAGTCACCATTTGTGTGTTGCCAAGACTGGCGTCCTAGAATTTGCACAATATGGATGTTAGTGCTGAGTATAAACATGAAGACATTAGCAGACCCTTTCTGCTTTACATCTATTTTGTCCCACCTACCTCATCCTTGGTCTTTCCCATAGTAGGGTAGACTCCTAGCAAGTTGAAGTCTTTGTTTTGAAATAAACAGCTGCCAAATCATCTCAGGTGGATGTTCTGCTAAAAATCTCATCATCCTCATGCTGGTTGGTGCTGATGGTAGCCTTATTTCATCATGTTCCAGAAAGAGTAGACTAGTAGATTTTAGGTCAGCTGTAATGAATTGTCAGTGCACTTTTATTCAGCAAAATGAGGTTAAGCTGTTGACTTTCTTCACCAAACATTTCAAGGCTTACCCAAGTATTTCCAACAGATAGTATAATTCACAAAACTACATTGAAGGAGAAAAGCAGTTAAATGTATATATTCTTCTGGATGAAGACCCTATTTTTCTTTTGAAACACCTGTAACACAAGGTAAGAACTTCCTGCAAAATGTCATGCATAAGAAAATAAAATATGTGGTTGTAAACATTGTAGACATGTAAACATGACTAACATTGTGTAAACATGTAGACATTTTCATAATATCAGCTCTTCCTCTCCTTTTCCGATTCCTCAGGAGGTATGTAATATCTCCTGAAGGCTTTTTAGCCTCCAGAAGGACATCTCCTTATGCACTGGAGAATTCAGCTATCAGGAAATCTTATTCCTTACTAATGACAGCTCTTCTGAAGAGCTTAATTCTTGGATCACTGACCAATGTCTTAAGTTCTGAATAACCATTTTCACACCACTGGGCACAAGATTTATTTTATAGACATCTGAGTCCCAATATTGACTTCCACTGTTTCTTGTAACAGAGGTCAGAATTTATATACAGGTGAAGGCAGAACTGCTGCACTCTAAAATCAAGAAAATATAGCTAGTGCTATTTCGAAGAAATGCCAAACTCTGTGGATCCATTCCTTTCCTAGTTCTTAGGTGCGGCTCCTGGTAATAAAAAAACCATTCTCAAACCTTTCCTAATCCTTTCAGATGTCAATACTGAGGTAGAGACACTTTTCATTACTAAAGGAAGAGACCCCAGGGCTGGCTGGAAGTAAGAAGAGGCTGTGATCATTACTGAAGCACAGCAGCCTGCACTGCGTTTTTTTCCCTCAGCTTTTCATCCCTTTTCTTCTCTCTGAGTAGATGAATGCGTGGTCATGTAGCAATTAACTGTGTTCTTTTAACAGCCTTGCAGATGCAAGGTAAAAATGGACATTATATATTGAAAAAGATATGGATCTGGCTTCTTAATCTTTGCAGCCCACTTAGCTTAGTAAGGACAAAGGATGAGGTTGTTGAATAAATGCCAAAAACAATCCTATTTTTGGAACAAAAGAGGAAAAAACCCTCATATCTTTTTACAGTTTGCGACAGAAAAAACAAGCTATTATAAAATGTTTGATAACATCTTTCCATGCTCTGATCTTAGGCATCCGGAAACCTTACCCATATGCAGTGTTCCCCACTCTGTGTCAGCCCTACATCATTTCTTGTGCTTCAATGAATCACTTTTTGAAAGACAACCCTGTGAAGCAGAAGTAATGAATAAAGTTTGTGAATAAGGCTTATAGCATAGGCTTATAGATGTAATTCTCACATTACTGACCCCTGTGAGAAACAGCCCTGAAGCAATGGAGGCTGAAACAACTAATTGCTCTCTTTTCTTAATAGCCCTTTCTCAGGGTGACTATTTGATTAAAAACCTTTCCTCTTGAAACTTTTTCTCCCATTAGAAACGTCTCTATTCATCATGTTGACATTTCGCCCTGAAATAAAGAATTATAATTTGCTTAAACCATAAAACCAGTTACCTTTTGCAATTTGTGTGATGTGTATGGAAAGTGGCTAATATTTCCTCTCAAACAAAATATGAGATAATAATTATGGACAGTAACAGATGGATTCAACATTAACACTTGCAGAGAGATGATCAGCCTTTTAGATGTCTCCTTTTAACATCATTTCCTCACTTTTAAAGTTTCTGCCTTTCTTCTGCAAAACTTCCCGACAAGATGAGGTTATATTTACACTTCCATTGTCCAGGCATGTGACTGGAGGCATAAAATTCAGCAAAGCTATCTCTATCATGTGAGGATGTCAGAAATCTGAACCATGTAATCATATACTTCTCTCACTTGCTGTGCATTTCTCGTTGCTTAAACTTTTCGTGAAAAAATATCAGGGAGGAGAAGCAGGGACCTTCTGCCTGGATGAAGCTGTGCAGCTTTGGGTGTAACACATAGCATGCTTGGCAGGAGGCAGGTTTTAAAGATGACCTCAACTTTCATCTCTAAGGTAGCTAGTGCTTGTAGAGCAGAGAGCCTAAGTAAGCAGAGACAGGCTGGAGATCCTGTTCAGAGGCCACAAGTAACATGCTGTGCCTCCCTCCCTTTGGCAAATCTTGTAGAACACAGTGCCAAGGATGAACAGGAAATTGGGCAAACATGATGGCACTCATTCATGAGTCTTGGTTCTGTCTTGCAGGTAAAGGAGCAAGGATGGAAGGCTGTAGACAAGTTGCTGCAGTTGTTTCAGCAGAGTTTTTCTCCTGTGAATGCTTGTCCATATTTGCACTTCAGTGCCTGAAGGTGAGGCTTGGACTTTTATGAGGTGTGTGATTAGATCCCAGGGGCTCAGGAAGTTGTGAGGTGAGGAACATAAAATGTACCTGCAAGGGGTTCAGTAGTTTGAGAATGTGAGGGATGTGCTAATGAAAAGAAGATGGAAAGAAGAAACTGAAGTTAATAATCACTGGCTAACAGTGCTATGTTTTCCTAAGGTCTTGCAAAACCTTTATCGTTTAAGAAAATCCCCCTACATTTTATTTCATAGTGTTATAAAGAGCACAACAATGCAAGAAAGATAATCTAGCAGTCTTTTTTAGCAATCAGAAAATATTTCTATCACTTACACAACAGATCTGATAAGACATCATGTCTTTGACACTTCTCCCCTCAAACACAAGGAGTGAGTGCAGGCAGAGATCTGTGTCCTCTAGGCAGACATGTGCCCAAGGCTCTGTCCCCTCTCTCTTCGGTGCTTCTTTCAGAGACACCTTTCTCCACACCTGTTTGTTCCTAAGCATTTTCTTTAAGCAGGAAGACAGCTGTTTTTCCACTCACATTTCTGAACATACAATTCCTTGTGACAGCTACCAAGCCACTGTTTGACATCTCCCAGCATTGCTTCTTGGTGCTGGCTACAACTGTCTGACTAAAAGAGATGTATGGCCTGCTCCAGTGTGTGGCTTTACCTTACTAATAGATGATATTAGTTGCTGTCATTTACAGGTCCACTTCCTGTAAAAGAGAAATAAATACTCTATAGTTGAGGTCGGAGTATAAAATCACCCAGTGGGGGAACGGTAATCTTTCTCCTGTTGTCTCTGTGTCAGGACATCCATGTTGACACTGGTCAGCACATCCATGCAGCTGTCTGAGATGGCCACCAATTTCTTATGGCCATGTTTTCTTTTTTTCCTTGTAGGTTAAATTTGTCCTTTTCCATCTCAAGTTGAGTTTGTCTGGTTTTGCCGTAGTATAATTGGTGAATGCAAACCTCCCTATCCTGGTCTTGATTAATGAATCTTAAGGTGGATTTTCTCCTCTCCATCCCACAGTGGGGGGGGGGAGGGGCGTGAGCCAGCAGAGGCCTGGTTGGTACCAACTGGGCCTAAACCCTAACAGTGTTGCAGCTACCTAACACTGATTGCAGTAGAGCTAATTGTTCACATAACATATCAGGCTCATACTAGTGCTATTTCTATCTCTGGCTCATTCACATAGACTTTACCAAGCATAGGATAGATCAAAAAAACAGTGCTCCTCCAGATGTCCCTGAGCTGGGAAACACTGCTCCAAAAGTGAATAGCACACTTCAGAGAGGATATAACTGGGGAATGCCTTGATCAGCTTTTTAACCATCTCTTAGTGTAAAGAGAGAGAGTGGGAGGAAATGAAGTAAAGGGATTTCGACACAGCTCCAGGAGAGGACAATTAGACTAGGAAACAGGTCAAAAATAGAGCAAATAATAACCAGATGGTTAAGCAATGGTCTTAGCATGGACAAAAATACCCATGGCTCATAATGCAGAACAGAGGATGGGTTTTGATGTATGAAACAGCTGAAGGATGCAGCAATATGTGACTGTCAGGAAGGGAGAATAGCACTGGCAATGTTATGAGGAAGAAAGCAAAGCAAAGGAAAGCAAAGCCACTAAAGACTACACTATTCTTCCAGTGTTTGGTGGGGTGACTGAGTGGTGCCCTGGAGCACATACTCACCTGCCTTTCTGAGGGCATTTCGTATCTCATGGGAGTCAATGGTACTACAGTAATCATGGTCCACTCTCTTATAAATTGCCTACAGCAGAGGAATGAGGGAATGGGTAAATGGCTTTTCCATGTGCTCTCACAAAGCAGTGTGAGGGTGCAAACATGAGGAGTTTGGCTTTTATAACAGGTAAGAACAGTAGTGAAGACACCATAATAAAAGGCTTGCCAGGAAGTAGCAGCCAGAGTGAAACAGTGAGGGATCCTCAAAGGTTTGCAGTCCATGGCCTGCCATCCTCCATGCTCCTGTAGATAGATTAAAGCCAGGACATTGGTGCCTACCTCTGCTGAATCTATTCTGCTGTGCAGACACAGCCTCATGTTTCTGATAGCTGAGACAGGGGCAGATGAGATGAAAGATGCTTCCTGCTGCCAGAAGGAATGCAGAGTTAGTTATAATGCAGAGTGAGAAGCCACCAAGTCTTACAGCTCAGATTGGACTTGGCTCCCAGAGCTTGTTCTGCCAACACCAGCCTCAGGAAATAGCCGGTGCCTGCAGCTGAAAGACGAGTGAATATTTCCTCATGAACCTTCGGAATAGATCCTCTGTGCTGACCAGTATCAGGCATCGTAGCGTCAGCCTTGCCCAAAAGGGATATTGCCAAACAAAGCAGGTCCAAATTAGACTTTCCTTTAGACTGCTTGATTCTGGGTATACTTCTTGGGATAGTAAATCTTCTGTCACAAAAATAATTCAGCATTTACACAAGACTGAAAAAAATATAAAGCCAGGTTTTTGTAGAGATACAAGTTTCTTGTGCTTGCTGGCATAAGCTGAGTGGCACTGTGATATCACAACAGCAGAGACATGGTCATATGAGCTTTAATAGAGCGGGCTGCAGAGAGTTGTCATTGCCAGCAATGAGAGACAGTTAATCTGGCTTTCCATGAAGTATTGAAAATTATGGGTAGCTGTGTCACCAAGGTGAAAAATAATCTACTTGTGACCTTCTAAATCAGAGGTGTTTCCAAGCCCTGAAATGAGCTCCTGCCACAAGAAGGAAGGCTTCCAAGTATATCTTCCTGTGGTGACTTTCCACTATCTCAGTTATGGATCTACACTTCAGAGCTGCCAGGGAAGGGGAGACAGTCAGAAATTGTATGTTACAAAGTACTTCTGAATCTTCATCCAAAGAGTCTTGAATTCTAGAAGATCCAAGGTCCTGAATCCATTGTTCTGGAGATGTTAAGGAATGTTTCAGAAATCAGGATTCCTCTATTAGCAAAACTGGAGAATAACCATTTCTGATATAAACAAATCATTCATCACAGTGTCATTTTCATTTGCAATAGACCTTCTCAAAGAGGCATATCCACTACTTTACATTTGCTTAGCTAAAGGCATGCCATGAGTTTCTCGACTATCTGTACTCTCAAGGGAGCAGATATATGAGATTTCTAAATATATAAGCAAGATTAGATCCACTCAGATTTTGTAAAGTTAACAGTAAAGCCTCTAGGGAAAAAAGACTGGCCTTGCAACAAAAATGTTGTAAAGCAGACGTCTTTTTTGCAGTCGTCTTTTTTGCAGATGCATCATGTAGAAAGGAGAAGTGTATTCAATCCCATGAAGAGTCTTATTTTTTAGAAGCTGTTCTCTAAAACTTGGCAGCCAAGTGCTGTCCTCACAGAACAAATGAAAGAGAGGTAGCTTCTCTGGACCTGCCTGCTTCCCACAGATAAAGATGGAGTTCAGCATTCTGCTCACCCTGTACAGAAGGATGAGAGTCATTAAGGCATCTATTAGTATTATTGTGCTGGGGGCTTCTTGCTTGATGTAAAGGAAGAAGAATTGAGAGAGTGATGGATTTCTGTGTATATTTAAGTTTTCCAAGTCCTGGGGAGAGAGGACTTTCTGTGATCATAGCGGGAACGAACTCATGAATAGCACATATGAGCAGAAAGCAAATCCAAAGCTGTAAGAAGTTAGTTTACCCTGCTGCATGGTTAATGAAGAGACATGTTACATATTTAGGATGTAGGGCAGAGAAGGACACATTCATTTAACTGAACAGGTAGAGCATTTACTAGAAAATTCTCAAGGCTTTGAAGACTACAGCCTGCCTTA
>NC_044276.1:23979676-24041838 GCF_003957555.1 Calypte anna
TGTGCTTTCAAAGTGTTTGAAATTGTTGACACCAGCTGGTCTACTTGGCTTCCTGATGGTGCAGCAATCAAGATGTCATCCATGTATTGGATGATAGTCGCAGACGGGTCAGTGAGTCGGATCGGCGCTAATGCTCGATCCACTGTGATCTGGCAGATGGTGGGTGAGTTGATCATTCCTTGGGGCAGCACTTTCCACTGGAAGCGTAGGTTGGGGCGTTGACTATTTGGAAATACGACGGAAAAGGCAAACCGCTCTTTGTCCTCCTCATGCAGGGGTATTGAAAAGAAACAGTCTTTGATATCAAGGACAGCACAAGGTTGTCCTTCTGGTATCATAGAGTTCATAGGTAGCAGCGTTTGGACGGGACCCATTGGTTGGATTATTTTGTTTACTTCACGCAGGTCATGAAGGAGGCGAAATCCTTCGCCAGTTCGTTTGGGTATTACAAAAACTGGGGTGTTCCATGGACTATTGGAAGGCTCTATGTGACCTCGCTGCAGTTCGCGGTCAACCAGCTCAAGAAGAGCATCCATTCGAGGCTTTGATAGGGGCCACTGCTCGACCCACACTGGGTTGGATGATTTCCATGTCAGTTTGATTGGTAGGAGCGGGTGTGTGGCAGTGGCCCTTAGGGTAAATTTTTCACCCTAGCATTTAATAGGGCTAGGGCATCCCTTCCCAGCAAGGGTGGAACTCCTGACATGACATAGGGGAAGAGGGTGATGGTTTTCTCTGGTCCCTTTTCAGTGTGAAGCGTGATCGCTACCAATTGAGAACTCTTCTGAGCTTGGGTTACTCCCCAAACTCCACCCACCATAGGTGCGTCTTCCAGTTTCCAGTATGGGGGCCAAATTGTCTCAGGAATAATTGTAACATCTGCTCCTGTGTCAATTAAAAAGGGGACGCTAATGGTGGCGCTATTTAAGGTATTATAGAGGGAGCAGGTCCCGTACACTACCGGTGGGTTATCGCACCTTACTGCCAGGGACACCCTGGTGTTTTGTCCCCAAGGGGTGGCTCCGGCTGTCCCTGAGGCGTAGACAGATTCGGTTGGACTGCTGGTTGGGCGATATAGTTGGTTGTTGCTCGGGGGGGCGGCAGGTTCGAGAGTGCCTTTCCCCATCCAGGGTTGACGTAGTTGGGCCGCGTCATATCCCAAGTGGGAGAGGGCTGTGTGCGGCCCGGGCGCCCACTCCCCGTCCCGTTTCCCTGCTTTTTGGATTTGCAGTCCTTAGCAAAATGGCCTTTCTTTCCACAGACCCAGCATGGTCCCCTGCATTGCCTCTGGCGCGGATTAGATGTTGGTGGCTGGTTCACTAGTTGGGGGCAATTTGCCACTACATGGCCCACTTGGCCACACTTATAACATGCCATCACATCAGCTATTGCAGTGCGGACAGCTACCTGAATCGGGGCTAGATGCTCTTCATTCATGACACGTTTAATCATGTCAGCAATACTTGCCCCCGCTGGCAGTGATCGAAGGATTTCTTTGGCTTTTGAATTACACTGGTGACGTATGCAGTCTACAAGTACTGGGTTTTTTACATCCGCAGGCAGGGACGAAGAGTCCATGGCCGCCTGCAGACGGTCCACAAACTGTGTAAAACTCTCACTTTCATTCTCTTTTATTGTGGTCCATGGTGATGACTTGTCTACAATCCTACTGGTAGTACGAATGGCTTCTCTAGCTGCACGGGTGGTTGTCATAATTTCATGGGGTCGCATACCTTGGGCTTGTGCTTGGGGGGTAATCATTGATGGGTCTCTGCCCATCAGTCACTGCAGGTTGGAGCCATGCAGTGGGTGATCTGCCCCGACTACTCGGGCTAGTTGCTTTGCACAGTTATCTTCCCATTCTTCTTTGAAAAAGAACATGCCTGCCCCATCAAAAATTAGTCTGCTAACTTGTTTTATATCAAATGGGATCATGTCATCTCCCCCAAAAGCCCATCTATAAGGGTGTTAACCATGGCAGAATTAAGTCCCTTATCCGCAATTGCCTTAACAATCGCCTGTACATCCTTATAATTTACAGGGGTGTACATTGTTCGTGTCTCATCACCTTCTCCTGTCACCCTGACCGGGAATGCTAATGCTGCCGAAGGGGCCCAATCTGTGCGCGCGTTGTTTATTTTCCTCCAGTCCGTAACGAGAATACCCTCTTGCGATCCCCCTTTGCTACATCTACGGTTGTGCCGGGTTCCGATCCCTCCCTTACTACCATTTGAGTCTGAGTCTACCTGGGGCCACTCGTCCCCGGAACTGTCCGACTCAGAATCGGAACTCGACTGACTGGCTACTTCCGGGCTCCGATGCTTTTTCTTCCGGCTCCGGTGCCACCCACTTACCTTTTTGGGGCTCCGACCCCTCCCACCTCCTTTGTGGGCGGGCAGTTCCCTCCCCTTCGGCTCGCCCCATGGCCTGCCTGGGGAGGAGTTTGCCATACAGTGACAGATCTGTGGGCGGACCCAACCGCCCTTTTCCTCCTTACTCTCTTTATAAGGGCATAGAACCGGATGGATGCTCTGGTTCCTGCTGCCTGGTTCGCGTTTCCCGCTGCCTGGTTCGCGGTTCCACCCCGTTCTTGATTACCCGCACTCGCGCTCGGCGCGCTCGGCGCGGCGCAGGGAGCAGAGCAGAACGGGCTGAGGCTGAGCAGGTCCAGGCCACCTCCCACCTCCTTTTCGCTCTCCCCGCCTTCCCGTCCGCGCACGCCCATCAGTCATGGTGCTCCCCCCTCGTTTCCGGCAGGGGCGTTTTCGCCCCGCCCTCCCTCTGTTGGATCGGCGCCATCTTGAGCCGCATAGGGAGGCGGTCTCGACCAAACGTCATCGGGTTTTATTTTTCCGCGGCAGCCCTGGCTTCCTCAGCTAGCTCACCCCAGATGGTTTCTGTTTGTTTTTGCTCTTCCGCGAGCGGAATAGGGCTTGGGGGCTGGAGGGGGGTGTCCCCCTCGTGCCGGTCCGTCTGGGGACCGTCATCGGTTGGGGGTGCGGTCTGCGTGGCTGCACCGACCCCGATTTTCGGGACGATTAGTAAACAGTCCCTTGCCTTTCTCCATGTCTCCTGCTCCTCTAGGGCTTTTTTCAAGGCGCCCCTGACCTTTCCCCATGCCTTGAGGGGTTTTCCCGTGCCTGAGGATATGGTCTCCTTGGCTAATGCATTAGTGCATTTATTCCACACCTCTGGGTGGAGGATATCCACCGCCTGGTCAATGACCCCAGTCTCTAACAGCCTCGAAACTGCGAGGGTAAAATCTTTGGGCCTACACTCAATTCCCCACTGTCTATGCACTTCAGATACAACCTTTACAAGGGCTTCCATCCTCCTTGTCGGTCGGGAGCGTCCTCCCCGCCGGGCTGGATCCTGCCGCTCCGGCCGCCGTTCACCCGAATCCAGGCGAATTCCCTGAACCTGAATCCGATCTCGATTTCCTCCGATTCCCGGGTTTCGGCACCAATTTTTTTGCCTCCGACGAGGCGTGGCGACCTGGTTCAAGAACGACACAGCAACCAACCCCAGGTTATCCGGGCCATCAGCTCACAGACATCAATATGATGGATGGCAAATGGCATTTATTGTTTATGTTACACTGCATTTTATAGCCAAAGTTTACACCGTCATTTCCGTCTGCTTGCGTTAGGGACCCGTACGTATTGGTTGTCAGTAGGGAAGCCTTACTTAACTTTCCGTACAGCACGATATCTTCCGGCCGTCAAACCTTAACTGTCACATTTCAAACCTAAACTACCACACTGCAAACCTTAACTACCACAAGCAACGGTCATCCTTCCACACCTACCGCGACCCACCCACCCTCCCTGACGATGATGATGAAGGAATTCCAGCTCCACTGTTGTCAAAACGGAGCAACCCTGGCACCAAAGACGCTGGCAAGTCCTGACCCGGAAGATGGTCCGGTATCATCCGTGATGCCATCCTAGAAGGCGAATGGGAGACCAGCACCGTTGCCTGCCCCGTCCTTTATGATAACAATGGGCCGCCTACATTTGAGCAACATAGCTGGAAAACCCTACAACAAGCCAAGAAGACCTTGAGAGAGGGAGGATTAAGATCGGAAAGATGTCAGGCCATCCTGGACTGGTTGTTCACCGCGGACATCAACTGTCCCCATGATTGCTGCAACTTGGCCAGGTACCTACTTACCCCCTCCCAGCAGATCGTATGGGTTAAAGAATGGGAACGCCTGGCCCATGCAGAGGCGAGCTGCCCTCGAGCACCCGGTGACCCATTGTCAGGGGTAACCGGCGAGATACTCACGGGCGCGGGACAATACGCGGATGTACAAGTTTAACTCTAGTTCCCATCTGTGCTCCATCATATCGCTGCGCATTTGGCCCGCCGAGCGTTTAATGTGGTTCCCGAGCCTTCCCACTCCCTTCGTTCACTGCCGTTAAGCAAGGGATGAACGAACCGTTCCAACATTTTGTCGATAGACTTTGGCAGTCTATCACAGCGCAATCCGAGCTGGGAGTCGATCAAAGGGAATCAATGTTTAAGCTCTTAGCATTCGAAAACGCAAATCTGAGAATGAAATCGCTGTTTTCCACGTTACCGAAGACAGCTGGCGTCTCGGACATGCTGGAGGTAGCTGCCAGGGCCACCCAGACGCAGCAGCATCAGGGAATGGCCAATGCCTTTGCTGCCGCTCTGGAGCCCACCCAGAAGCTCCTTGCGGCAGTAGCACAGAGATAAGGTGGAAGGGGAAACCGATTCAAAAGAAGAAATCAACTGAGAAAACCCACCTCCGTCTGCTACCGTTGTGGAGCAACGGGCCACTCGGCAAGGGACTGCTCGGCTACGGTATGGTGCAACCGCTGCCAAAAAAATAGTCATAACAACCGGGCATGCTGGTCCGCAAAAAATGGATGACACAGCGTGCAAGGCCCCCGCACCGGGACACAAGTAGCCGGGCCAGCATTATACAACGGCTCCCCGCCCCAGCCACAAGAGGAAGCTTGGGCATCGATGTGCCCTGTGCAATAGATATTACGTTGACGACTAATCAGGTTTCTCGGCTACCGACAGGAATACACGGACCCATACATCGAGAAAATGGCATGGTAGGGGCTCTGTTAATGGGACGTTCTTCCATAGGAATCGCAGGACTTATTGTGCTTCCAGGGGTAATAGACGCAGATTCTACAGGGGAAATAATGATCACGTGTCTCACGTTGACGCCTCCCCTGATAATCGAAGCGGGAACCCGAATAGCGCAACTAGTCCTGCTCCCGAAAATGAATATAGGAAAGAACGTCCCCACGGCACGGGGCGATCGAGGCTTTGGATCATCTGGAGGCACTCTAGTAAGTTTAGTGCAACAGATTGTAGATACAAAGGTGGTATGCACAGACAGTGCAAAACCGATGGAGACAAGCTGTTTGTCATACAAACCGTGGGATAAACATAGTCCCGAGCTATGCTAGATAAGTATGGAATTTCCTGAATATGCAGCCCCCTGATTGTGAGATTGTCTGGAAGGGATTAGTGATATAGATAAGGTGGGATTTCTTTCCTTGGGTAAATCACCATTGTAAAATAGTGGGATAAGGTATATAACTGCATGTAAGGATACGAATAAACGGATTTAGTTTGCATCAAACTGCTGTCCCCGTCCTTGCTGCGGCAATGGTGACCCCGGACGTGATTCGGGAAGAATTCTGCTGAAGAAGCAGCCGGCCAGCAGGTCTCCGAGAACTTTGAATTTGAGGCTGAAAGAAGCCTGGACGAGGGCGGCCGCCCGTCTGCACCTCCTCGCATTTGGCAGGTGAGCTCGGAGAAACGAAGTCATGGGTAATCAAAGTTCCCATGAAGAACAGGACGTTTATAGACTTATGAGAGAATTGTTGCTTAAGCAACAGAAAGAAATCTCGGATCATGCACTTAAGCTCATTTTAAAATGGGTCCGCGATAAATTCCCAGGTACTTCTGCTGTTACTATCTTTGAATCTGAACTGTGGGATAAAGCGGGAGTTCGTTTAAGGGACCTGAGTACGCGAGGGGATCATGAAGCACTTAAACTCCTATTTCCCTGGCGGACAGTATTTGAAGGGATTAAAGTGCGAGAATCGGAGCGAGCAGACACTTCTGCCGCTTCTGCCGTTCCCAGCGCCCCCCCGCTACCAGAGGGAAGAGCGCAGGAAGACGCTCCCCCTGCCAGAACTGTAGCCAAGGTAACCAGACCGGATTCGCCGAGCGACGATCTGTTCGAGCCTGATCCTTTCGATACAGGACAAAAACCAGATCTAATTCCCGATTATTACGATCCATACGCGGTATGGGCTGCTATTAAAAAGCAGGCTTTAGATGCGGGAGAAATTGACACGGCTATAGCTATCAGTGCCCCCACGCCCTGCACAGCGACGGCACGAAAAAGCCGCAGGGAAACTATTATCGCAGCGCGGCACGACACCGCGCGCAGACACAAGTTCCTCTGTCGTATCAAACCCCATCGGCTCAGCAGTCATTTCAAACATACCCGATGCAGCAATATCCAGTTCTCAATGCGCCACAGCAAGTGACCTCGCTCTTACAAGAGCAACAGCACGGAGCGCCGGACTGGATTTATCGACCCGGTTCACAGTGATCCTTGCCGACCCCTTGGTGCACATAATCGAAACTATGTTTCAAGGGCCACTTCCGTCCGGGACTATGGGTCTTATTGTGGGTCGGTCATCAAGTACTTTTAGTGGTCTTTTTGTTTTACCAGGAGTCATCGACAACGATGCATTAGAAATAAAAATAATGGCTTGGACGCCTACCCCTCCCTGCACGATACCCGCTAACAGTAAAATAGCACAATTGGTGTTGTTACCTTTAAATATTGATTTTTTCCCCTCAGATGTCACGCGGCAGGGCGCCTTCGGATCTACAGGCTGCCCGCAAATATACTGGACACATGCGATCTCAAAGGACAGACCATTGAAACAATGTAAACTTAAAAATGGGTGTCAACAAGTTGTGTTATCAGGTCTTATTGACACATGTGCCGATGTTACCGTAATCTCCCAAGCTAAGTGGCCACGCCAGTGGAATCTAACTCGCACTGCACAGCCATTAGCAGGAATAGGGGGAGTCAGTAACAGTTACCAGAGTGAAGATGTTATTCAAATCATTGGTCCTGAGAACAGGGTAGCTAGTACTCGACCCTTTGTATTGCCAGTACCATTGAATCTGTGGGGAAGGGATGTTCTATCACAATGGGGATTGCATTTAGAAATGGTTTTTTAACGAGGGTCACTGATGAAGGGCGTGAAATTCCACAATTAACCTGGAAAACACAGGAGCCAGTGTGGGTGAATCAGTGGCCCTTATCAGAAGAAAAACTCACCGCCCTAGAACAATTGGTACAAATTCAATTAAAAAAGGGACATGTAGTTCCAACTTTCAGTCCGTGGAATACTCCTGTTTTTGTAATTAAGAAAAAATCAGGTGGTTGGAGATTATTGCAAGATTTACGAAAAATTAATGCTGTTATGGAGCCAATGGGAGCGTTACAACCAGGTCTCCCTTCACCAACAATGATCCCGCGGGAATGGAATTTGATTGTTATTGATTTAAAAGATTGCTTTTTTGATATTCCCTTACATCCTGATGATGCGCCTAAGTTTGCCTTTTCTGTGCCTAGCCTTAATATGGGAGCACCTCTTAAACGCTACCATTGGATGGTTTTACCTCAGGGCATGAAAAATAGCCCCACAATCTGCCAGTGGTATGTTGCCAAAATATTGGCCCCAGTACGTCTTGAATTTCCAACTGTAATATTGTATCATTATATGGATGACCTGTTAATTGCTGCTGCCACTGAGGGTGATTTACAAAAAGCAATAGAATCTGTGTTAACTGCCATCGATCAGGCAGGCTTGAAAGTCTCACCAGAAAAAATTCAAAAACAAACCCCCTGGAATTATCTAGGGTGGAAAATTACCAATCATTCCATAATTCCGCAAAAGCTATCTATTAATACTCAGATAGCCACACTGCATGATGCTCAAAAACTTTTGGGATCTATTAATTGGTTGCAACCCCTTCTGGGTATTTCAAATTCTGAATTGGCTCCTCTATTCGATCTTCTTAAAGGAGACGCGGACTTAATGGCTCCCAAACACCTCACACCCTCTGCGGAATTAGCATTACAAAGAGTTTGCAGGGCCATCGAACAGAGGCAAGCCTCTCGGTGGGACCCTGATTTATTCTTTCAATTAATAATTTTAGAGGACGGCGTAAAATATTGTGGCATGATTTTTCAGTGGGACACCACGCTTACAGATCCATTGTTGATTTTAGAGTGGATTTTCTGCCGAATCAATCCTCTAAAACTATTTTACAGCGACCAGAGATGTTTTCTCAAATCATTATGAAAGCCAGAGAGCGACTGTTAACTCTTTCTGGCAGATCTTTCTCTACAATTTATATGCCTGTTACTGAATTGTATCTTTCTTTTCTTCTACAGAATTCACTTCCTTTTCAGATTGCCGTACAGGACTTCACGGGACAATTTTCAAATCATTTTCCTCCACATAAACTCTTTCGATTGTCCTTTTCCCTTGCAGAAGTTCCAAAGAGAAGTGAAATTCCTTTACAGGCAATTACTGTGTTTACAGATGGTTCAGGTATCTCTCATAAAGCTGCAATTGTATGGAGAGACCCTGAAACCAAGGATTGGCAATCTGATATCACCTTTCACCCAGGTTCTCCTCAGCTTGTTGAATTAGCAGCTGTGACTAGAGCCTTTTTTCTTTTCCATAACCAACCTTTAAATATTATTACAGACTCAGCTTCTGTAGCAGGTATTGTGCTTCGAGCAGAATCTTCAGTCCTAAGAGACATTTCCAACTTGCAACTGTATAATCTGCTCAGAGCACTTATTGATCTTATCAACAAACGGCAACACGCCTTCTTTATTATGGATATCAGGTCTCACACGTGCCTCCCAGGCTTTGTAGCCAAAGGAAACAGAGCGGCTGACCTGTTAACAATGTCAGTGTCTCCTCTTCCCAATCACTTTGAACAGGCTCGCCTAAGTCACAGATTTTTTCATACAAATGCTAAAGGACTCCGCAGGCAATTTGGTCTGACTTCACAACAGGCAGCTGATATCTTATCTGCTTGCCCTGATTGTCAAAAATTTACTTTTCAGCCTTTAGCAGGAGGAATTAACCCTAGAGGACTTCAAAGCCTTGAACTCTGGCAAACTGATATTACTCATTTTTCCGAATTTGGTCGTCTTAAGTACATACACTCTTCCATTGATACCTTCTCCGGAGCTATTTATGCATCATGCCATACAGGAGAGAAGGCCAGAGACGCCAAAAAACACTTTTTAAAAGCATTTGCCTCTCTAGGAGTTCCTCAAACAGTTAAAACAGACAATGGTCCTGCCTATTCTTCTCAGCTTTTGAAGACCTTTTTTGCAGAATGGGGAATTAAACATGTGACAGGTATCCCCCATTCTCCGACAGGTCAATCAATTATTGAACGCTCCCATCAGTCCCTTAAGGCACTGTTACTAAAACAAAAAGGGGGAACTGGTGGACTGATAAATACACCAGAAGAAAGATTGCAAAAAGCTATATATACTTTTAATTTCTTGAATTGCTTTTCAGACAATGCCCCACCAATTACAAAGCATTTTGCAAGTAACCATCTTTTTAAATTTCAGGAAAGACCCCCTGTGTTAGTACGGGATTTGGAGTCCGGGAAAGTTGAAGGCCCATTTCCTTTAATCACGTGGGGCAGGGGCTACGCTTGTATTTCCACAGAAGCAGGACCTAAGTGGTATCCGGCAAGGCACATCCGCCCATATCGAGAAGGACAACCGAAGGAACAGACGTAGCACAGATCTCTCAGCACACGCAAAATGCTATACAAATGGCTTTGTATGTTGCAATTGTTTGTATGTTGTTATGCTGTATTAGAAATCTCTCCAAGGCGAAACATGTGGGTAACATGGGCAAATACAACTGGCACCACTGATTTTTGCATTGCAATGGCTTCCGCTACAGACCCTTTCCGTACCTGCCTTATAGGTATCCCAGGTTTTAATGTTTCTCTGTTTGCTGACTTTTCAATTGGATCCTGCAAAGCAAGCCCTTCACTTGGAAATTGTTCAGCAGAACTGATTTTGGGGCTGAAAAAATCCCTCCCCTGGGATCCACAGGAATTAAATCTATTGGGGTCCCAGGCAGTCGGCAACGTATCAGGAAACTGGACACCTACTTGCATAGTTTTTGGTCCTAAGTATGCTGCTAGGGCATACCCTGATACCTGGCCGGACATCAGTCCTACATCTGGAGATTATAGACTGGGATCAGGATATTGTGGGTACAATGGGTCGGAGCGAATGCCGGTAATAGGGACAACACATAACCCCAAAGCTAACATTAAACTTATTTGGGTAAATGACACTGCTAAGGCTTTACCCCCCGGGGTATTTCTGATCTGCGGTGATAGGGCCTGGCAAGGCATCCCCCGTAATGTTGTAGGCGGACCTTGCTATTTAGGCTCGTTAACCCTTTTTGCTCCTCGCTCTGCTGAATTAAGGCAGCTTGTAAATACTATATATCGTGCTCGTAACGCAAGAAGTATTGGCCTCACACCGCAGTGTGATGATAATGTTAGGCTTTTAAGTGTAGCTGCTAGAACTGCTTTAGCTCTTTTTATTCCTGGTGCTGCCGCAGGAAATGCGCTTACTAACCTAGCTAGATTAGCATGTTGGGCTGAAAAGCAAGCAAATATTACTACTGAGATTTTAGATAACCTTTTAATGGATCAAAATAGTTTGCGACACGCTTTATTACAAAATCGCGCTGCTATAGATTTTTTATTGCTAGCCCAGGGTCATGGCTGTCAGGAGTTTGAAGGCATGTGCTGTATGAATCTTTCTGATCATAGTGAGAGCATCCACACCAGCATCACGCAGTTGAAGCAACACACACAGAAGATTCAGCAACAAATAAACCCTCTTGGCGATGCTTTCACAACCTGGCTTCATGATATGGGACTTAAAGGATGGCTTTTATCTTTAGTTAAAACTCTTTGTTATGCTGGGATTGTTATTGTGATTTTGCTTTTGTTATTGCCTTGTCTTTTTCAATGTATCCAGGGAATTCTTAATAGAACTGTTTCTAAGGTTTTTTTAGTGCAACAGAAGGGGGGAGATGTAGATACAAAGGTGGTATGCACAGACAGTGCAAAACCGATGGAGACAAGCTGTTTGTCATACAAACCGTGGGATAAACATAGTCCCGAGCTATGCTAGATAAGTATGGAATTTCCTGAATATGCAGCCCCCTGATTGTGAGATTGTCTGGAAGGGATTAGTGATATAGATAAGGTGCGATTTCTTTCCTTGGGTAAATCACCATTGTAAAATAGTGGGATAAGAAAAGGTATATAACTGCATGTAAGGATACGAATAAACGGATTTAGTTTGCATCAAACTGCTGTCCCCGTCCTTGCTGCGGCACAGATGAAGACCAGGCCCATTATCATCATAAAGATGACGACTGGAAAAGAGACGAAGACACTTTCCGTGATGATGGACACAGGAGCTGACGTCACGATCATCAACCTCAACGTGTGGCCTTGTCACTGGAAACTTGTTACTGCCCGTGATGCCGTCCAGGGAGTAGGTGGTGGTTCCACTCCCCTTCAGGCCCTAGAACCTGTGCAATTACAGTTTCCCGAAGGACAGAAGGTAACCGTACGTCCCTATGTATTATCGTTGCCAGGACAACTCGGAGGGCTGATCGGCAGGGAAGTAATGAGTCAGCTGGGAGCCGTCCTCTCCATCCCTGAACCCACCCGATCCCCTCAAAATTTTCAGTAAGGGCCACTGCAAAAGTGCCGCCAACACCCAGACTAAAATGGAAAACAGACACCCCTGTCTGGGTGGAGCAGTGGCCTTTACAAAAAGAGCGGCTACAAATTGCCATCACTCTAATGAAAGAACAGCTGGATGCAGGACACATCCAGCCATCAGTCAGTCTGTGGAACACACCAATATTCGTGGTTCCTAAAAAGTCAGGTAAATGGCGATTAATACAGGATTTACGTAAGGTGAATAACCAGATGTGGCCAATGGGCGCCCTCCAACCTGGGCTGCCCTTACTCACGATGCTACCAAGAGACTGGCACCTTCTGGTCATTGACCTTAAAGACTGTTTCTTTAACATTCCCCTTCATCCAGAAGATACAGCGCGCTTCGCGTTCACCATCCCTTCAATCAACAAAAGTGAACCTGCGAAGAGGTACGAATGGGTAGTACTGCCACAGGGAATGAAAAACTCCCCAACAATATGCCAGATGTATGTGGCATGGGCACTATCGCCGATCCGCGACGAGATGCCGGATACATTAATATATCACTACATGGACGACATATTGTTCTGTCAAGAAGCCCCGTTCCCTGACGACTTCAGTCAAATGTTGACCAGCCGACTGAAGACGAAAGGACTAATAGTTGCTCCGGAAAAAGTGCAAACAAAATCGCCCTGGAGCTAATTAGGGTGGAAAGTTACCCATGCCATGGTGAGACCACAGAAACTGGAGGTAATAAGTTCGGTTAAAACATTGAACGATGCCCAAAAATTAGTGGGCAAACTCCAGTGGGTTTGACCCATTGTAGGTCTTACCAATGCAGATATCCACCCCTTTTTGTCATTGTTACGGGGCACGCACCCAGGTGCGTTAGTGAACTGGACGAACAACCATACTAATGCATTGAAACAGGTCGTCCGTAAACTGGCAACCGGCTATGCGGATCGACGGGATGCCACTCAACCCATCGGAATCTGGGTATGTAATCACCCGTCATACCCATTCGCGCTGCTACTACAAGACTTCAACTGGAATAAGGAAAATGGGGAATATTTCCGCGACACCGATAAACGACAACGCGATCAGAGCTCCCTGAGATCGGACTCCATAGCCATCTTGGAATGGCTATTTACATCGCACACGCCACAGAAGGGTATTTGGCAACAGACCGAGATGATAGCCTTCTTGATACGGAAGGGACGGCAGCGTTGCCTGGAGGTAGACGGTCAAGAGCCGGGGTGGATCAGCATCCCCATAAAAGCAATCGACTTTGACTGGCTACTGCAACGCTCCGTGCCTCTACAACTTGCCCTATTCGGGTATTCCGGGGAAGTCCGCCATGGAGGCCCAACACACAAGCGTTTACAGACCATCAGCCAGCTTCATTGGATTGAGCATCCGATCGTTTCAGAGCGCCCAGTGCCTGGCATCACAGTTTTTACCGATGCCGGAAAGAGGTCAAAAACGGCCGCCTGCGTATGGCAGGATAAGGGTCGGTGGAAACAACACCTGATTCCGGGCACTGACGAAGATAATCTACAGACTCTGGAATTGCTGGCTATTATCTGGGCCCTAACGCAATGGCGACAGGCTCCCCTTAACATTGTCTCCGACTCACAATATGCAGTTGGAGTCGTGAACCGCATCGAGGATGCTATCATCAAGGCAGTACAGAATAAGCGATTACTGGTACTCTTCTTTATGTTACAACGTGTGCTAAAAATCCGGACAGAGCCATGCTGCATCCTGTACATCAGAAGCCAGAAAACCTCTCTGGGACTGGGTGAAGGAAATGCAAAGGCTGACTCCCTGGTCAGCCTAGGAATACAGAGCCCGGTAAGCCAGTTTGCGAAGGCTCAAAACAGCCACTCCCTATTCCATCAGAATGCCAGGGCATTGAAGCGCATGTTTTCCATACCGTGGGAAGACGCGAAAGGAATTGTTAGAGCGTGCCCTCAATGCGCACAATTTGGCCCTGCCCTGGGAATGGGAGTAAACCCACGCGGACTGCAAGCGGGTGAAACTTGGCAAATGGATGTCACCCACATCCCAGAATTTGGACGTCTGAAATATGTCCATGTAACAGTGGATACCTATTCAGGCATGCTCTGGGCGACAGCTCAAACGGGGGTAAAGGCATTACATGTGGTCCGTCATCTAACCAACTGCTTCGCTGTCATGGGGGTCCCCCAAGTAGTAAAGACTGACAATGCACCCGCCTATACAGGCGGAAAAGTCAAACAATTCTTTGCTACTTGGGGGGTGAAACACATCACAGGAATCCCCCACTCGTCTACAGGCCAGGCGATAGTAGAAAGAGCTCATCGCACCCTGAAGGCATATTTGCAAAAACAGAAAGACAGCAAAGACATGGACCCACAGATGCGGCTGAGCAAGGTGCTTTTTACATTAAATTTTCTTAGCCCAAGCCGTGATTCGCAACAACCCCCTGTGCTGCTGCACTACTCATCCCAGAAGATCAACCGCATGCCAGACGTTCAAATTAATTACAAGGATCAATTGACAGGTCACTGGTTAGGGCCCAAACCACTACTGTTCACCGGGAGAGGTTATAGCTGTGTATCCACAGACTCTGGACCTCTCTGGGTACCCAGTAAGTGGACACGCCCTGCCACAAACAGACCTCCAAGAAACAACGATGCAGCATCCAGTAGTTCCAATTGAGTTATTTTGACAAATTTGCCTGGACATTTCATGGCCTTCCTTACATTACATGACTTTTCTTACTTGTTGATTGTGTGTGTCCCCCCCAAAAACAAAAAAACAAAAAAACCCAAACAACAAAAAAACCCCCACAAAAAAACCAAAACCAAAAACAAAAAAAACCCCCCAAAAAAACCAACCAACCAAACAAACAAAAAAAAACCAAAAAAAAAAAAAAAAAAAAAAAAAAAGAAGAGGTGAGAGGGATTAGCACTTTTTGTATCGAGTTTATTCACAAAAAAAAAAAAAAAAAAAAAAAAAAAGAGGGGGGAAATGTAGTGGAACAAAGCAATCAGACGCCTCTGATTACCGAGAAGTGGGTGTGAGCCGGTATCAAATCCACCTGTGCCCACTCCGGGCAGGCCCCCTATTGAGCATGGGCAAGAGAAGGGGGCCAATAAAAGGTGAGGCTCACACCCACCGAGCAGCTCCCTCTTGGGCTAGTCACAAGAGAGGCTGGTAGCTCATTGAGCCACGGTCCGATCTTGCTAGTTCTACTACGTGAGTGATAGACTGAGAGCACAACTCTCAAGTCTATACTGCTACACCTACTCAGGCCTTGAGGCACCGATCCCTGAAGAAAGATTCGTCCTGCTACACTTGTCTTACTTCAAACAGGGCTGCCCAGTTTATTGCTTTCAGTATTGCTCTTCACAAGCCCTGTACAACTAACCTTCTGTATCGCAGCAATAAATCATATTGGCGTGGGTTTTTTGGATCCCAGTTTGGATTACTGGTTGGAAATATGACATCCACAGGCTCCCGTAGCAGTTCAGCCCGTTCCCTTCCAGTTTTTAAAAGAAGTTCTTTTTCTGTCCCTGATAACTCAGATAGCATTAGATCAATATCCTCCCAATCAGAGTCTGAATTCTTTGCAGTTAATTCAAACCTTCTAGCGACCCCTTCTTCATCTCTCCTCAAATTTTTCACTTCCTCTCTCCAATTATTAAGGTCGCTTGTGGCAAATGGTATTTTATCCGTGCTTGTTCTGCTAATTTGGGCATTACTTGTCGAAGAGATGCTATCGTATAGCACTTTGGGACCTCTTTTTCATTGTTCTCTGGGATATCTTTTCCTCCCTCTACTTCACCGTCTCCCATCTGAGCTTTTGTCTTTATTTCTGACCTTTCTGCTCCTGCTTTTTCTGCCTCCAGTCTTGCTTTCTCTGCTTCTATTTTTGCCCTGTCTGCTTTAGCTTTCTCTGCTTCTAGTTTTGCCCTCTCTGCCTCAGCCTTAGCTCTCTCTGCTTCTAATCTCGCTTTCTCTATTTCCAATTTTGCTCTTTCTTCTCCTATCTTTGCCATTTCTGCCTCCCTTTCCTTTTCCTTTCGCTCAGTTGCCTTTGTGTAATATGAATGGCTGGTTCCTTCTCTGGGATTATCTCTCCGGTTTTCGGTGTCTGCTCTGTTCTCTCTCTTCTTCACCTTTTTCCCTGTCTCCTGTGGGGCTTTCTCTTCATCTTAGTCTCCCCCCGCCGGCTTTTGCGAAACACATTCCAATTCCTTTCTCTCCTCACGTTCCAACTCCTTTCTTTTCTCACTTTCCAATTCTGTGGAGCTACTGCTGCTTTCTTGTTGTGACTTTGGCAGCGGTACTCTACATCCTGGCACAAGAGGCTGATATTCTTGGAGGCTAATGGTACTTTCTGCATCACTGCTTTTTTCTTTCGACTTAAGGCATTGTTTCCCTGTACTACAAGCATCACAACAGTGTTCCTTAACTTCACGGTTTTTCTGATCTCGTTCTAGGGCTAAAACCAAGGGATCTTGGGGTGATACATTTGTTCCACAATCCTTTTGCCATTCCGGCTTATCCCTTAAAGTGAAAAACATGTCTGCATATATTACTTCATCCCACTTTCCTCTTCTACGGAGAAACAGCATAAGTTGTAGGATGGTATTATTATTTAAGCTTCCCTCCGGTGGCCACCTTTCCCCATCACCTAATTTATACAGAGGCCACCAATCTTGGCAATATTTCACAAGTGTCTTTTTTCTTATATTTCCCCCCCGGGATTTCACCAAATTCTTTCCAATGTTTTAAAATGCATCCCAAGGGGGTTTTAGCATCGATTTTCTTACTCTGTTCAGTCACCATTATGCCTAATCAAGAGGTTACAACTGTGGGGGCCCTTTCTGTATTACCAAATTCTATTCAGATTTCAGCAACTTACAATTTCAACACCTTACTCAACTTATTCTAGTATTCAAGCACACTTCTTATTTTGTTTTAGCAATCCACATTCACACCAATCGCTTCGTCCGTCTCTGGCCAGCACCCTCGCGGGTGACACGGAAACGCAAATCGGGACTCCGCACTCGCTTCGCAATTAAATTGCGTCTCAGTCACTCACTTTCACACACACACACGCACTTTCAGTCAGAACTTTGCACAGGTAAATTTTTACGCAAAACCTTACACGTTGTTTTACCACCTATGGTCACAAGATGCCACTATAAACCACAAATACCTGCCGGTGTTGCAGCAAAAGACTCCCCGCAACCCCCCCGAAGATAAAGCTGTAAAACTTTTCTTCGATAAGGACGCGTAATTACCTAAAACACTTGGATTACTTACAAGCAATACAGCAGTACAACATAAACATCAATCACCATATGATCATATGAACCACACCAAAAAACCCTTTATCAACACAGTACAACACAGAGAGTGTAGCTTCCCATTGCTTTGAATGAACTTCAGTTCTCCTGGGGACTTGAACCCCAGAGAGGGACAAACTCAGAGCTAGACTGGACTCCAGTCCGTCAGCCTGGGGGCGTCCCTCCGCGTCCCTGTGAATTCTGAGGAACCCAAACCTACGGAGGGACTCTAACCTCCCGGGGGACTCTAACCCACTGGGGGACTCTAACCCCCCTTCCTAGAGGCCTCGAAACCCAAACAAATATACATAAAAATACCTTTTCAGTATGAGGAAGGTCTGATGTCCATTGCCGCGTAGGAGCCAAGGGAGTAGGGGAGGCTTATCCGACAGAATTCGTTGGGAGGGCCCCTAAAGTGTCCCTGGGCCCCCCTGGATCACGGCACGACGGAGTCCAGTCCTGCCGTGGTCGCCAAAAAGGCCAAGCAAAACTGTTTAGAGACAGAGTTTTGAGTCTTTAAACAGCAAAGGTATTTATTTTCGGATCCGGGGAACTCCCAGCTCGGGCTGGACAAGAGTTCCAAGGGTTAAGGGAAAAGGGGTTAGGGTATTTATACAGTAAAAGGGGAGGTTACAACATCGTTACATTCTCAGTTCTTGCTGACTTCATTATATTGTTACAAGGCGATATCAGACCCCAGCCAGAACTTTCTTCTTATCCGTTGGTGGTGATATCTTTATGTTCTTCTTGTGCGGATGTTCACATCCTTTGGTGCCCAGATGGCGCCTGAATGCCCTTGGCAGTGTCTTGTTTTAAGAACAAGACTTGTTTTAAGAGAAAGATTTACAGAAAAAAAAAGACTTACACTTTTAATTATTTCCGAGATAGAAGTTAATCCCGTTAGGACCTTGTATTGGTTACATTGTTCTAGTGGGAAAATGACATGTCTCAGCTGCTTTGTTCACTTCTTTCTCAGTTTAACCCTGAATTCTACTAGTTATGAATACAAATTCATTAGCATATATTTCAAGTCTTAATTTTAATTAAAGTAAATTCACACAAACAGCTTGGCTTGATCCACTCTCCTTACAGGAGTTAATCCTGTCAGGATTTTTCTCTTTTTCACCCAGACTTCATGTGCTCTTCTTGGTATCGCCCGGTCCTGCCGTGCTGCTGGCTGCTTGCAGCATTGCCATCACCCAGTGAAAACCTTGTTTTCAACCCCAACCTTGTCCTGGGGCTCACTGGGGACGTGCCAGGCTGTCCCCTTTCCAGCTGGGGCAGAGGCTCCAGGGCCGTGCAGGGCAGGCTTCCAGCTCTCCACCCTGGCAGATGTGCCCCGGTCACCCCATGTGCCCCGGGCAGAGGAGACAACCTCTTGGGGGCCACTGTTTGCAGCGCTTCTGGCTGTGTTTCTGCCTCTGGCAAAGGTTGCTGCTGGCAGAGGAGGCAGCTTGCAGCAGGTGCTGGCAGCCTTGTAACTGCTTCTGGAAGAAGATGATGTAGAGGGTGCAGCTGGCAGACGGGGCAGCTTGCAGCAGGTGCTGGCAGCCTTGTCTCTGCCCCTGCCTAAAGGTGTGGAGTGTGCAGCTGGAGGGGGACGTGGCTTCTGACAGCAAGTGCTGGCAGCTTCTGAGGGCTGAGCTGTGAGTGCATGCCTGGGTGCCACATCCTGCCTGAGGAGAGGCAGCCGGCATGGCTGGCAAGCTGTCTCCTCCTCTGTCGCCCTGCCTACCAGGCTGCCCGACTGCAGGAGAAACCAAGGAGAGACTGCAATGACTCTGGCCCTTGCCCCTGTGGCTCCATGTCCCAGTTGTGAAAGGTGTTGCCTCCGGCGAGGCGTGGCGACGTGGTTCAAGAACGACACAGCAACCAACCCCAGGTTGCCCGGGCCATCAGCTCACAGACATCAATATGATGGATGGCAAATGGCGTTTATTGTTTATGTTGCACCGCATTTTATAGCCTAGGTTTACATCGTCACTTCCACCTGCTTGCGTTAGGGACCCGTACCTATTGGTTGTCAGGAGGGAAGCCCTATCTCATCTTTCCGTACAGCACGATATCTTCCGGCCGCCAAACCTTAACCGCCACATTTCAAACCTAAACTACCACATTTCAAACCTTAACTACCACAGAAAGGTTTTTCTTTCAGGATGCCCTGGCAGCCTCCTGGCCCAGCCTGTTCCCTCCAGCACCTCCCAGCTGCCCAACAGCTCCTGGGCTGGGAAGATGTCCATGCCCATTGCCCTTGGGCTCCCTACCTGGACGTGGTGTCTCCCCGTGGCCTTGGCTTGAGAGTTCTTGGGGCAGGGCAGCTCTGGCAGTCTGTCCCTGTCAAGGGACGAGACCTGGCTCTGGCTGCCACCCTGCAGCACTGCTGGTTGCTGCCTGTGGCCCACCTCCTGTGGGCAGGAGGAGGAGGAGGAGGTGTGGGATGGACATGACTGCCAGGACCAGGCTGGCCCAGGCGATGCTGGGTGAGCATGATGCTCGACTCCCACTGGGAAGGGTTGGAGACACACACTTCCAACACCTTGCTCACAGGAGCCCTCCTGCTTTTCCAGACTTTCCATGATGGCCATCTGGCTGCCTTCTTGTTGGGCTCTGCTTGGCTCTGTGTTGAAACTGGTGCTGGCATCAACCTCTGGGGTACGTAGTCCTCCTCAAAGTCCTCATCCTCCTGCTGGCCCTTCCCCAGGCAACAGCAGTTCCAGCACAAACAGCCTGGCCGGCTCAGGGCTTTGCCCATGCTGCCCTCCTTACGGCTCTCCTGGCTCCTGCTGGACTGGATGGTTGCTGGGATGGCCAGGTCCCTTCAAAGGTCCCTTCCAAACCACACCCTGTCATGGTTCTAGGATTATGATGTAACCATCCCAAGAACCGTTCCTCAGCTGGTGTTGGAAGGTGTTCCAGAAGATGCTGATGGGGAAGAGTGGAATCATAGAATGTCAGGTTGGAAGGGACCTCAAGGATCCTCTGGTCCAAGGCCTCTAGGTAATACTGCAGTTTCTATGAGATGTCTCAGTGCACTGTTGGGCTGAGACTTGAAACTGTCCCCAGTGGGAGAATCCACCACTTCCCCTGGGAGACCATTCCAATGTTCCACTGTCCTGCCAGTGGAAAATTTTCCTCTTGTCCACCTGGAATCTTCCCAGGAGCAAGCTGTGCCCATTACCCATTGTCTTAATCCATGTGACTCCTTGAAAATGGGGAATCTTCATCAGAATGCTTTGACTTGCTGGGGGAGACCCAATCCATGCTGGGGCTGCCATGCCCCCTGCAGACCCCTGCCACTCCTCCTGCTTAACCCATCCCACGTGTGGCCATGGGTGGTGAGGAGGATGTGGAAGCCCCCAGAGTCCCCACTTGGCAGCTTCAGCAGCACCCTGACCATGGGGGAGCAGAGCCTGTGGGGGACCAGGGGAAGCAGGGGGACTGAGGGGAGTGGAGCTTGTGGGGGACCTGGGGAGCAGGGGGGCCTGCAGCCCATCACCCCGGGGTTGCTCCTCAGGGAACACTGGGGCAGAAGGGCACCTTGGCCAGAGGAGCTGCAGTGGGGCTGCCTGTTGACTCCCAGGAGCCAGGAGAAGTTTTGGGAGCTGTGGTCGTCCATGGACACCCCTTGGGCCAGCAGACCTGTGCTGCTGCTGCGTGGGGCTTGGGACAGGTTTCTGTTCTGGACAACACAGGGGCTCCACGTGATCACAGCCAGCCTGGTGTCACCATGTCACCACCCAGACCCTTTGGGGCAGCAAATGCCAGATGCAGTGGGTGATTTCCCACTGATGATGCCAAAGAGTGAGACATGGCTGTGTGGCAAGGATGTGGAAACACAGCTGCTCAGTTATGGTTCCCTTGCTACAGTGCCTTTCATTAAATGGAAAAAAAAAAATAAGTCTGGGAGAGCCTATTTCTTGTGTTTCCATGTTGACAAAATTGGAAATGAAGAAAAAATAGTTTTGGGGTCTTGCTTTCATCCTTACCAGTGTACAGTGTTTAAGTGGCAAGGCACAGGATGGAGAAAAAGGGGAAACTGTTTAGAAGAGAAAAGAAAAACAAAATACAAGACATAGGTTAGGAAGAATTTATTTTTTAAGCCGATGAAATCAGTGTTTTCAAGGTTTTAAAAATAATTGCTAGGTTCCCTTCCAGCTACAGCAGTCTTCAAAGGCCTCTTCTTCACCACACTGTTAGTGCTAGAGAATGCAGTCAGTGGCTGAAGCTGTGAAAAACAGCCCCTCAGTACTGATGAGGATGTGAGGGGTACAGTAAAGAAGTAAGCACTGCTCCTGGATGTCCTTAATCTGGGCCCTGGACTTGTGTCCAACTCTCTGGGGCCTCAGGAGATGGTCCAAGTCAGTGCGTGGTGGTTGCATCCCCAGCAGACACGGTGCTGAGAGGTTGTGCTGGGCTGGTGTTGGAGCTGTGTTGGCTTGTGTGCCATGGAACAAGGCAGGTCAAGAAAGGAGAGGATGCTGCAGGAGACTGACTCTGGTGGATGGTAAAATCCATCCTGCCAAACCCTGGCAGGTTGAATGGCTTTTAGCAAGTCCAGGTTGAGCAAGGTGGAGTGAAAGCTGCTACGGGAGGAGCAAGGTCTTGGTTTCTGCCTTTGCTCCCATAGCTGCTGGCATGGGCATGGGCTGCTTGGTGGAGGGGAAGTCATCCCTGGGGGAAAAAAGAGTTCAAACAGATCCCTTTCCAACATGAATTCATCCCTGTGCCTGCCCTCCCCTGTGTTTGTGGCAGCAGCATCCTTGGACACAGAGGTCTGCTCTGCCCCCAGAAACATCCCCCAAGGCTTTCCCAAAGGGCGTCCACCTTCCTGGGGACCTGTGGTGGGGGTTCTTGGCTCTGGTCAGAGGTAGAGGCAGAGGGGGAAAGCCCCGGGGCTGGGGTCCCCTTGCCAGTGAGGCAGAGTCCATCTGGGAGGGGGTCAGGGTTCTGGGGTGGGGGGCACTGGGGCGGGAGGAGAAGGGGCTCTGGCAGCAGTCGGGGGGCAGGGGGCTGGCAGGGAAGGAGGGATGTTCTCTGTCCCCCTCCTTGCACCAGGAGCTGGGCAGGGTTTGGGGGTTGGTTCCCTGTGCTGTGGCCAGAGCTGGGAGAAGTTCTGCAGAACCAGGGTGGAGCAGTCACCAGTGCTGTGTCCCAGCTCTGCAGCATGGTTTCCAGTGTGGACATTGAGGATCAGAGGCTTGGGGACAGCCCTGGAAGCCTCGGGAATAGGGGCAGCTGTGAGTGTGCCCAGGAAGGGGTCTCAGTCCTGGGGAGCTCCCTGTGGTTCATCCCTGTGTCACGGTTTAAGGCTGGGCCAGCACTTAAAGGAATGACAGGTGCTCTCTATTCACCCTTCTTCTCTCCCCGAAAGGGAAAGGGAAGAGCTGTCCTCAAAGCTGGACAAACCCATGGCATCCCTTGGAGCAGAGGATAGCCTTGGGGCCCTGGGTGTTCACACAGAAAATGCTGGAGAAGCAGGCCTGCAGGAGGCTGCCCCTCTCTGCTGCAGGGACAGAGAGATGCTCTTCAGAGCAGGCAAGGAGGAGACAGCCCCCAGGCTTGGAGATCTGGGCTGATCCCCATGCCGTGGGGGACATCTCAATGGCCATGGCATTGACAATCATCTCTGGAGGGAACACCCAGTGGGACCCCCTGGCCCAGTGTCTGCCTCCTTCTTGGATCAAGGAATTGGGGATGCCCCCTCCTGGGCCCTGTGCTGCTGGGGCCACTGGGCACCAGGGGGGCCAAACTGGGGGCTGGGGCAGGTGATGGAGGTGATGGCTTCACTGTGGTGTCCAGGCCAATGGGCTTCTCCTCCAGCAGCTCCTGGGGAGCAGAGCGGGGTGGGACAGGTCAGGATGGGGCAGTCTCCTTTGCTCAGCAGGAGCCCAAGGGGCTGGCAGAGCCCGGGAGCCTTCGCCCTGGCACCCTCTCCCCAGTCAGCACCCAGAGGTCCCAGGCTCTGTGGTGGGAAGGGCTGTGCCCATCCCAGAGCCACAGGCTGGCCCAAGGACCTACAAGTGGTGTTGGGTCCAAGTCCTGGCTCCAGTTGTGCCACCCAGGGGTCTTTGGAGCATCCCCAAGGACAGAGAGCTGAAGCAGTGTTCTTGGGCATCCCCCTGCCCAGCTAAGGTCTCCCCTGCACTGAGGGCTATGCTGCTGCCTCTGACCCCCCTCAGCCTTGCTGTCCCTCCCCTCACCTTGATGATCTCCAACAACTCCTCCTGGCAGTAGCAGAGCCAGCCCCACACAGTGGTGTGTGGGCTGCTGATGCTGCAGATGGAGGACAGAAACTGCAGCTTCTGGGCCTCTTGCTGCCAGGCAGAGAGGGGACAGGTGGACAAAGAGTGCCAAATGGGGAGGGAGGGGGGGACCCAGCAGAGCTCCCATCCCCTTCTGAGCATGGGATGGGGGCAGAAGGAGTGGCCAGGAGAGCCAAGCACACGTGTCCTGGCAGGAGCGTACATGGGTACCTGTGTTCTGAGCCCTCTGCCCAGCTGCCAGGGGTGTCAGCAGCCACGGCTCAAGGCTGGGACACTGCTGAGCCCTGTGGGCCCCAGGGCTGAGGGTGTGATGAGGGAGGGCAGCACGGGGAGGGAGGGGGCCCCGGGATGCCGGAGCGAGGGATGCGCTGGCAGGGGGGGCAGGGAGGGTCCCTGCCCAGGGATGCTGTGACGGGGCTGGGTCCCTGGCTGCTGCCTCCTGGGGTGGGCAGCCCAGGCCCCCGGTGCCCACACACTCACCCACCCGCAGTGGGAGGATCTCCCACGTCTCACAGGGCCTTGGCCCAGAGCTGCAGGACGGGGCAGCTCTGTTCTCCTCCCAAGCCCACCTGGGCTGGCTGGGGGGGTCACCTGCACTCCATGCTGTGAGAGGGACAGAGGGGAAAGGGGTGGAAGCGGTGAGGCAAACCCCGGCTCTTCTCTCTGATGCTGGAGTCCCAGGACAAGCCGTGGGATCCCCAGACAGATTTATTGGCACCCAACGTGGGGCTTAAGCTAATCAACTAGAGTGCAGTTCACAGTTCAACTGATTTGCCTGAATACCTTGAATTTCAACTTCAGTGCAAGGGTACCCAGATGGCTCCGATGAGTGGGAATCGAACTATTTTTCTGGAAATTTCACAGGGTTGGAAATTAAAGAGATCATTCTGCACCTTTGGTATTCATGGTATGTGATCTGTGGCTTTTGAGCTGGGATTAGTGTTGCTCTGTGGTTCATTCTTGGTAAGAGCTGCTTAAGAACCACAGTTGTGATATGGCCTTCAATACTGGCATGGGGGGATGAAGAAGTGAGTTCCATGGGGACAGGGGCTGGGTTGGCTTCAAATGAGTGGAATCATGGAATCATGGAATCACGGAATGGGTTGGATTGGAACTAGATGATCTTTAACCCTTCCAATCCAACCCATTCCATGATTCCATGATTCTGTGACACAGTCCCAGCCAGTTCCAGGCCTGGGCATCTCCACAGCCACCACCAGGGCTTTGTGATGCTCCCTTCCCTTCTCCTCTCCCTGTTTGCTTCAGCATCCTGGGAGGATTCCGTCCGTTCCTCTGCCTGTGGTCCTGATCCGTGCCAGCCTGAATCTCTGTGTTCCTGCCTCCAGCTCCCGAGCACTGCTGAGTCCAGGAGTCCAGGCTGGACTTTCCCAGGGCCGCCCTGCAGCCTCAGTGGTGACGTGAGAGTTCTTGGGGGAGAGGGGGGCAGGAATGTGGTATCAAATTTCCTGTCTATTTGTGTAGATTTAGAAATTTTTCCTGTCTATCATTACAGTTTCATTTCAAGCTGTGCAGTTTAGTTCCCAACCCATCAGTGTCTCTCTGTTATCCTCTCTCCTTTCTTGATCTGGGAGGGGAGGGGGGATTAATAGAGAGCATCTGTAATTTGATTAATTGCCAGCCCAGCATTAAACTGTGATAGATTTTTGGGCTAAACATGACTTAAGCTAATTATCTCAAGCCCAGTTCAGATTCTGACTAATTTTATCATAGAATCATAGAATCGTCTGGCTTGGAAGGGACCTCTGAGATCAAGTCCACCCCTTGAATAACCCACACCTCCAAGGGAGATAATTCTAACTCCAGTGCGAGGAAATCCAGAGGGCTCCTCTGCAAGGAAATGAGAGCCTTGCCTTTGGAAATTTCAAAGGGTTGGTATTCAGGTATTCTGTGAGGTATTCTGTGAATGGTGCTGTGTTCTGCAGGTGAAGGACAAAGAGGGGATTGCTGAAGCAGAGTGGGCAGGGGACAGAAAGGCACAGGGTGCACCTGGCCTTTAGCAAGCCCTTTGCCATGCTCTACCATTGTCCTGTTGTAGCCAGACTGGGGATGTCTGGATTGAAGAGGTGGGTGATGTGGTGAGTGGGAAGCTCATGAGATGATGAGGGTCACAGTGCCATCAGGGATCCAAAGTCCTCCTGGAAGGATGTGATGGTGCCTCAGTGTCATACACTTGTTAAAAAACTGTTGCCTGTCTGTTGCCTGCGATCACTTCCCTACTACTTTTGGCCACGCTATTCCTTATACAAGCCAGGATGGGTATGGTCTTCTTGGCCACCTGGGCACACAGCTGGCTGATACTCAGCTGTCTGTCCACCAGCTCTGACTGAGGCTGATGCTGTGGATGGGATTAAGAAGGGCGTTCCATGGGGACAGGGGCAGGGTTGGCTTCAGTTGAGTGGGATCATGGAATCATGGAACGGGTTGGATTGGAACTAGATTGTAGAGAGACAAGATAAACCAGGTGCCTCGAGTTGCCAAAGAGTGGGTGTGAGTCCACCTGTGCCTGATTAGGACAGGCCCCCTATTGGGCATGAGCAAGACCAGGGGGCCAATAAAGGTGGGACCCACACCCACAGAGGGAGCTCACTCTTGTGTGAGGCAATGGAGAGGTCAGCAGCTTGTCAAGCCTCATGAGCAAGAAAGGCTCTTCCCGCTACACATTACTTTGGAGAGAAGAGTTGTTAAGTAAAGTAAAGAAAACGAGGGAGCAATTAAGATTTTATCACCGTCCCTGATCCTGGTCTCTGGCTGGAGTGGGGGGGGGTTGATGTTCTCCGCTTTTCCTTTCCTCCGCTGCTGCTGTCCCGTAGCCGAAGTGTCGAGAGAGAAGGGGGGGGAAGAAGACCCGCCGCCTCCTTTTTCTCTTGGAGTTTTATACAGTAGAAGGTGGTTCTGTCTTTTCATAAATCACTGGCACACAGACTTGCTAAAGATAACACAGATTTTGCCATCCCAAGAACTTCTTTTTTATTTATTACTAATTTTCAGTCCTTGTTACCTTGCTAAATTTCTTATCTTTGTCTGGTCTGTGTACCAGGAGGTGACCTGATAAGCAGTTTTATCTTTAGGTGCCTGTCAAGCATGATATAAAACAGAAGCTAGTTAAGTTTGGGGAAGAAATCTGTTAATTGGGATTGTTTGGTATATTTTAAAAAGAGCAGAAAAAAAATACTGATTCGAGAGACATATTTTGTATTTTCAAAGTGTTTACATCAGTGACCATGGAATGTCTGTGGCAGAAATTGCCCAAGATGTCCCTGGAGAAGGAGGTGGAAGCCTGCTGCCAGCCCTCCACAAGACCCCAAGGTCAGTGACTGAAGGAAGGGCCAGAACAGAAGCTCCCCTGCAGGCTGTGGGGAGAGGGCAGCTGTCCCCTGCAGCCCATGGAGGAGCACGGAGGGGCAGATGGGGATCTGCAGCCCTGGAACACCCTGCACCAGAGTGATGTCAGCATTTAACTGAAATACATTAAATTTTCGAAAAATGTCACATTTGAGCAACGTGAGCATGGCTGGGGCAAGGGGCAGGAAGGTGAGATGGCTTTTGTATCTCTGTGTCTAGATGTCCTTCTTTTCCTTTCCAGCAGGGCTGTTCCATGCCAGCTGTGCAGTTGAGTTTCCAGCCCCTCAGTCTCTCTCCCTTCTCCTCTCTCCTTTCCCCAGAGGGGAAGGTGTCTCTGCTCCAGCACTGCTCTCCCCTCGGGGACTGCTCTCAGCTGCCCCTCTCCTCTGCCCTGCAGCTCTCAGAGCGGTTCCTTTCCCCTGCTTGAAGATGTTGATGGCAGAGGCACTGTGGCTGCTGTGAGAGCTGTGTTTGGATTGGGTGTGCTTGAAATACTCGAGTAGCACAGCTGGCAAAAGCTCTAGCGTTTGAGGAGCTGATTCTGAGACTTTTCTCCCCAAACCCCCCTGGTTCTTTTCAGGCAGAGTTTCTGGTGGCCGCTCAGTCCTGCTGCCAGGAAGCCTGGGGAGCATGGGGCACGGGTGTTTCTGCCGGGCTGTAGACTCCAGGAGCTGGCACAGTTCTTCAGAGGAGCATTACTGCTCCTTGCCTGTCAGGAGGGATGCTTCATGAGCTCTCCTGAAACCTCTGTGACACCATGGGACATGAGACAGGATGCCTCCAGCAGCGTGCAGTCAGGCTTCTGTCAGTAGTCTCCTGATTCAAAAAGCAATCCCCACCCAGACTGCAGATATTTGGTTTATTAAGATCTGCCCAGAAAAGGTGCCAGGAGACATTTCCCCAAAGCCTGAGGCCTTTGGAGAAGACTTTTGGGTTTGCTGTGCAGACCAAAGACCCAGAAGAACCTTCAGGGCAGTAAAGGCAGCCTTGCTCACTGTCCTCCTGATTTACACCTGGAAGCACTGAGTCAACAGCTTCTTATCTCCAGGCTCCTGAGGTCTTTGTTTTGTGCTCAGGTCAGGAAGTGTGTCCTCCCATTCCCTCCTCCCCACCCCCATTACACCAGCCCTGCAGGTTTTTAAGCCTGGAATAACTTTTGTAGCTGTTAACCCTTTCCTTTCAACAAAAAATCCCCCCTTTGAGACTCATGGGAGTATTTTACACAGCCCATAACCTTCACTTCTGTGCTTGTAGAACCATGAATCACAGAATGGTTTGGGTTTGAGGGGACCTGAAAGATCATCTAGCTCCAACCCCCTGCATGGACAGGGACATCTCCCGCTTGACCAGGATGATCTAAGCCCAATCCAACCTGGCCTTGAACACTACCAGGGATGATTCTGTGATAAAATGTGTAACCCGTGGAAGTGAAGAAGGGGGTGCCAGGGGACCATTCCCAAAGCTCACACCCCTTTGGAAAAGCCTTGCAGTTTAGAAGGTTTTTAATCACTGGAAACTCCCTTGGAGGGGAAAGGGGAGAAGGAATGAATCCCCGAGGGCTGAAATTAAAAGTGCTTTAATAGCATAATAATATTAATGAGTTACAATTAATGATGATTACAATGCCTCCAGTGCAATGATGATGGCCACAGCAAGTGGAGGAGGAGGTCCCAGGCATGGGAAGATTGTCTGGTAGGATGGGACCCACTGGTAGGATGGGAAGGGAGCCATAGAAGAAACCAAGCTATCCCCCCAAACTTCAGTCATAGTGTTGCCCGTAACCAAAACACAAACCAACAGAGTCAGTTTATCATAGGACTTAGTATCTCAGAGGTTAATGTACCATTTCGTGGCCACTGCATACCCCCTGTTTCATATTCAGGCCACACATGATTACAGTAATCAATCAAGGTTTTCTTCTGTAACTCCTGTCCAAAATTGCCTTCTTTCCAATGTTTCAACAGACAACCCAGAGGTGAATCCTCAGGGATATCCTTGCTATTACAAGACAGAGCTCTAAAGGTTTTAAAAGGCAGCATGCTGACACTTATATTTGCGCGCTCTTACACACACACACACACACAAAACCAATATTCGGCCGATTACCAGAACCAGATACCGAACTTGCCTATACTCGTCGCCGCGAGTGGCAAGTGCTGGATCTGCACAGCTTTCTACTTGCCGTGTCTTACGACCAGCGCCCAGAACCAGATACCGAACTTGCCTATACTCGTCGCCGCGAGTGGCAAGTGCTGGATCCGCACAGCTTTCTACTTGCCGTGTCTTACAACCAGCGCCTAGGCTTCCGACAGACCAGATCTAATACTAACCTAATACTAAAATATTTCTATAAGGAATAAAGCACCTTCGGGCTTACCTTATGGTCGTCCGTCGGGCGCGGGGTCGGGCACGGGTTGATGTCTCCTCCAGGAATCACCTGGTGCCGGTTTTTGGAGTGGATCAGCGCGTGAACCGCCCCAGCCACCTCCGGAGTCCCATCTGGGTCGCCAGAAAACTGTTGCCCGTAACCAAAACACAAACCAACAGAGTCAGTTTATGCGGTGCTTTATTCAGGGCCCGGGAAGCCTGAGGACTAGCGTCCCAAGTCAGGGTTCCGAAGACCCTCCTTTTTGGTTCGGTTTTTATACCTTTTTCCATTACAGGCCACTTACAGAATTACATAAATTTTAGTCACAAACTGTCACATAGATCATGCAGATAACAATTGACAAACAACCACATAGATCTTACAAATAACAATAGATAATCATCTCTTAAGCTGTAAATCCACGGTTTACCATTTCAGCTGTCATTACCACCTGGCCCACCACCCGGATATAATTTTTCATCTTGATCTTTGGTAGATTGTATCAGCTTACCTAACTATTCTCCTTTGATTAATGTTTTTGCTGATGGGGTCGACACACTCCTTATTTTCGATGGGGTCGACACACTCCTTATTTTCCTTTGATTATTGTTCTTGTAAGGATTAGCTCATTCTTAACTAGTTACTTATTTCCAGAGTTTTAGTCTACCCGAGCCCCTTCTAACTCTTAATTTGTTCACTTTTAAAATTTTACAACCAATATTATTTTATTTCTACTATAAACTGTAACAACTCCCCCCTTTTGAGCATCCTTCGATTATTCCTTAGCAAGGATGCTCAATCTTTAAGCCTCTTGATAAGCAGGTGGAAGCGTCCCTTCTTCCGGAGATATTACCTCCTTCCTGGTTATAGCCTTCATGACCCTTCGTGTATTCTGAATTTCTTTGATAATCATTCCCAATAAACCCTTGTACACTACGTAAGCAATAACAACAATGATAATTATCATAATTCCATATTGTATAATTGATGATATCCAACCAGAGACCTGGATCCCTAAGGAGCTAAATACTGCTCCAACCCAATTATGTTCTGCCTCCTTTTGAACATCGTGGACCTTGTCCTCAATTTGTTCCAATTGACTAATATCTTTCTCTACTTCCTGGGTAACGTTTGGGATATGCACACAACAATGTTCATTTTTATTATTCAGATACCCACAAACACCATGCTCTTTTAGCAACATCATATCTAAGGCCATCCTGTTTTGTATGGTCATTCTTGTAGTAGCCTGAAGTTGCAGGTTTAAATCCCTAAATCCTTTTTTTGTCACTGCAGCTAACCGTTCAGTTTGTCCTAACAATTTGTACAGCATTTCCCGATTTCTATAAGTCGAGATGGGTGCGAATAATGATTCTAATACCCATCCAAATTTAACTCCAGAAGAGGGTTCATGCCACTCGTCTTTCTCATCTAACCCTGTTATTTCCAAGTCTTCATCTATACCCCTTTTCTCTCTTTTTCCCTTCTCTTTCTGTGTCAATTTTGCCTGTTTCCAATATGGACATAAAGTAGGTACCCCTAAGGTAATTTGTGTGGCCAATCCATCCAAGGGTAAATGTGATGTCCATTGTCCATGTCCCAATACCCATACTAAATTTCCAGGACTATGAACGGTCATAACTTTACAATTTATAGCAAGATTTCCTTGTGCCGCACTAATGGTATGATGGTATCCCCTGCATTCACATCCCCATTTTAATGCCATTTTTACTGGGACCAACCCTATTCGGTCCTCTGGGGTGTCACATGTAAATATTTCCGTGCAATTCCATTCTTCTCTTTGGGTTCGTAATTGTCTAAGAGAAGTGGAAGTAGACATGACTAGGTTTTCTCGATAAGAACGATCCCTATTCCCAAACCACTGTATACACCATTGTACTTTTCCCAAATATGTATAGTGTTCCAAAATACTAGGTCCCCATACTGTCGTCCAATCTTTCCAAGTATCAGTGTTTTTAGTAATATTTTGACAATCCATCTCATTCTGTGTGGATTTAGCTTTTATAGTGCGTTTTTCGCATGGTTCGTTTGCGGGGAAATTAATCAAGCATTTCCTAGTATTTTGTACCCACCCATAATAGTTGGACTTTCCCTTACATTCCTTTTCTGACATAGCCTTAATTGTCTGACACACATCTTTCTGTACCATCACCACCTTTGGGACTAATTTGCATGTCCAAGAAACATTTTTCAAAGATTCTGGCATCCCAGCCACTGGTATTATTCCCCATGATATCGGTTCACCTGCTGCTTGGGGTAAAGGCAAACAGGCTGTAATTTCTGTGACATTTTGCATAAGGCCAAAATCCCTAATCAATCCAATTACTAATTTTCCTGACCCTTATTCCTTGTTAAATTTTCATCACTAACCGGTTGTTTGCTTTCATTGGTAACTGCTTGCCTAGTTATCCTCCCTTCTTGTTTTGTTTTAGGTCTAACTCTCATTGTCAGCTCTCCATATCCAAAGCTTTCTCGAATTAATACTATACAGGTATATTCCCCTTCATCTTCCTCGGTCACTCTAGGTATCTGCAACATGGTTATTCCAGCCTGGTGTTGCCTATCCCAAACTGTTTGTACTCCTCTTATGATCACTTGATCTCCTGTCACCAATTTCCATCCTGCTTTTATTTCGGCGGATCCAGCTCCCTGGTCATCAGTAAACCAACAAGTCAAATTAACTCCAGATCCCTCCTCCACTATCAAATAAGGCTCAGGTACATCGATCTTTACTACTGTTTCTACGGTCATGATTAGACTACAAAAGATCAATGCCCTCATGACTTGCTTCTGAACACCATCCTTGTTGGAGACAAAGGCTCTACCGACCATTGTGTGGGGACCTTCTTGACCCTGGTGTAGTGAATCCAGTTGTCGATTCCATCGACCTTGACGCCCGTGTAGGTGGTCATGATCACCTGATGAGGACCGTCCCATGTCTCCTTCAATGGTTCCACTGACCAGTTCCTGATGTAGACTTGGTCTCCTGGAAGGATGTCGTGGACCGGATTTTCCAGGGGTAACGGTCGGTTCCACTGCAACGCTCCTCTAAGTGCTGTAAGGGTCTTATTCAAAGACAACACATAATTTAATATCATCTGGTCCCCCACCAAATGAGGATCCCCCTGATAAGTAGTAGCATGGTATGGTTTGCCGTACAAAATTTCATATGGACTTACCCCTATCCTTTCCCTTGGTTTAATCCTAACTCTCAACAGAGCCAAAGGCAATGCCTGCGGCCACTGGATTCTTGCTTCTTGACAAATTTTCTTAATTTGGTTTTTCAATGTTTGATTCATCCGCTCTACCTTACCACTTGATTGGGGTCTCCAGGGCGTGTGCAGATTCCAAGTTATCCCTAGTATTACAGAAATCTCCTGCACAATCCCTGCAGTAAAATGAGGACCCCTATCAGATGATAGCCCTAACGGCACCCCAAATCTAGGGATGATTTCTTTCAAGAGTGTTTTTACCACTTCCTTTGCCTGATTGGTCCTGCAAGGGAAAGCTTCTGGCCACCCCGAGAATGTGCACACATACACTAACAGATATTTGTATGTTTGGGCTTTTGGTAACTCAGAAAAGTCTATTTGCCAATAATCTCCTGGTTGGGGACCTACCTGTAACTTGACCATTTGTACCTGCCTTCTTACCACTGGGTTATTTTTAATGCACACCGGACACATTGCATTTACTCTTTTTGCCAATGTTAACATCTGGTTTGAGAATATTTCATTTTTCAAAAATTTTACCATTGCCTCCGCACCCCAGTGACACTTATTGTGTTCTGTTTCCAGTACTGTTTTCATGATTCTCACCGGCAGGATCACCTGTCCTGTTGGGGTCACATACCAACCCTTGATGTTCTTTCGTGCCTGTAACATCCGAGCCAGCTTCTCGTCCTCTGGCGAATAATGTGGTTTGTCTTCCATGTGTGCAGCGGCGGGGTTACTCCGAGCCGGTAACAAAGCTAATTGAGTCCATACCTCTCTGGCAACCTGCTTTGCCACTTGGTCCGCTTGTCGATTTCCCTGGAACTCTTTTCCTGGATTGTTCCGATGTCCTTTGACGTGCATCACTGCAACTGCCGATGGTTTGTAAATTGCTTCCAGTAACATAATTATTTCTTCCCTGTGTTTGATTGACGACCCCTGCGAATTAAGAAGTCCCCGCTCCTTCCACAGAGCCCCATGCACATGTACTACTCCAAATGCATATTTGGAATCAGTCCATATGTTAACTTTCTTCCCTTGGCTCAGTACCAGGGCTCTTATCAGGGCCCAAATTTCTGCTTTCTGCGCTGACGTGCCTGGGGGCAATGCTTTTGCTTCCACTATCTGCTGCAAGGTAACCACTGCATACCCGGCATACCTGGTACCTTTTTCCACAAAGCTGGATCCGTCCGTGAACAATTCCCAATCAGGGTCCGGCAGTGGCTCATCCTTCAGGTCCTTCCGGCTGGCGTACACTTGTTCGATTACTTCCACACAGTCATGTTCCAGCTCTCCTTCTTCCTGGGTGGACCTGAGGAATTCTGCTGGGTTAAGGTGATTTGTTATTTTCAGCTCCACATCATCCTGTTCCCTCAATTGGGCCTGGTATTGGAGCATCCTGCTCGATGAGAGCCAATGGCCCCCCTTTTGTTCCAATACTGTGATGACCATATGAGGCACATAAACTGTCATGTGCTTGCCCAATGTTAGCTTACGTGCTTCTTGGATCAGGATTACTGTGGCTGCTACTGCTCTTAGGCATCCTGGCCATCCTCCACTTACTGAGTCCAATTGTTTAGAAAAGTACCCAACCGGTCTTTTCCAAGACCCCAGTTTCTGAGTGAGCACCCCTAAGGCTAACTTTTGCCTTTCATGTACATACAGTTGGAAGTCCTTGGTTAGATCCGGCAGGCCCAGGGCAGGTGCTTCCTTGAGGGCCTGTTTTAACTCCCGAAATGCTTTATCTTCCGTGGGTCCCCACTTAAATCTCGGTTCCTTCACAGCCTCATACAGTGGTTTGGCTGTCAGCCCAAAGTCGGGGATCCACAGTCGACACCAGCCGATCATTCCTAGAAAAGATCTTAGTTCCTGATTATTACGGGGTACTGGAATTGTACATATGGCTTGTATGCGATTTACTCCCAAACGACGAACCCCCTGCGAAATTTCACATCCTAAATAGATGACCTTTTGTTTAACCAGCTGTGCCTTTTCTCTGGATACCCGGTATCCAGCCTGTCCCAGCATATTCAATAGTCCAATGGTTAATTTGAGGCAGAGGCCCTGTTCTGTGGTACCCAGAAAAATGTCATCCACATACTGCAACACCACATAAGAGAAAGGCGAGTCTTTTACCTGGGTAATCTTCCATTCCTCAAGTTCCTTGGCCAGCTGATTTCCGAATATGGTGGGCGAGGATTTAAATCCTTGGGGAAGCCTGGTCCATGTGAGTTGACGCTTCCGTCCCGTGTCGGGGTTCTCCCATTCAAATGCAAAAATGTTCCTACTTTCAGGTGCCAGGGGTATGCAGAAGAAGGCATCTTTTAAATCAATTACTGTAAACCATTGAAATTTCTCAAAAACAGATGTTAACAGTGTGTACGGATTTGCCACTACAGGATGTATATCTTTGGTGATAGAATTAATTGCCCTTAAGTCCTGTACTAACCTGTAATTACCATTAGGCTTTTTGACCGGGAAGATAGGAGTGTTGAATTCAGATTCACACTCCTGCAAAATCCCTAAATCCAAAAATTGAGTTATCATTGAGGCAATTCCCTTTCTAGCTTCTAGGCTAATGGGGTACTGCCGTATCCTTACTGGTTGGGCCCCCTCCTTTAATTCCACTACTACTGGTACTGCTGCTTTTGATTTACCTGGGGTTCCTGTTTCCCAAACCCATGGCACGACTGCTTGTTCGATTTCCTGTGGTATCTCTTCCCCCCCTACTTCTTTAATTACAAACAATTTGGCTAGGTTTTCCTCTGGTATTTCTAGTTTTACTCTACCCTTTTCAAAAATTATTCTTGCCTGTAATATTGAAAGCAGGTCTCTCCCGAGCAGAGACTCCGGGCTGTTTGGCATATACAAAAATTGATGATCAAATTCCTTTCCCCCGAACTTTATATCGAGTGGCCGCAGGAATGTCCTTTCTTCAACCTTCCCAGATACCCCAACAACCAATACCTTAGAATCACTTAAAGGTCCCTTTAATTTATTCATTGCCGAATAACTAGCTCCTGTATCTATCCTAAATTCTATCGGCTCCCCTTCAACCTCTAAAATAACTTTCAAATCTCGGTCTAGTCAACTCTGATTCTGGTAATTCCCCATCATAAAGGCTTGAGCGACACCTTGTGGACTTCCCGCAAACGGATTCATTCCATTACCTGTAAAGCCTTTACCCGTCGGGGTTCCCTGTTTGAGTGGGCATTCATTTTTCCAGTGTCCCTGTCCTTTACAATAGGCACACTGGTTAGGTCCTAACCTTACTCGTCCCCCTATATACTGATTCTCAAAGCCCCCAAAGCCATTCCTCAATCCAGCGCCACCTCTCCCTCTGCCTCGATTACGACCTCTATAACTTCCATTATTTCCAGCCGTTGCTTGCTGCAGGACCGCCAGCATGCTTGCCTGCTGTTTCTTTGCTGTCTCTTTCTCCCTATTGTTATAAACCTTCCATGCAACCTCCAATAACTTTTCCAAATTCCGTGTATCCTCTCCCTCTAACTTCTGCAACTTTTTCCTAATATCCTCCTGAGACTGACCCATAAAAATCAATGCCAACTGCAACTTGCCCGATTCAGCCTCCACATCTAAATCTGTATATCTCCGTGCAGTTTCTTTTAGCCTTTCTAGGAATACTGATGGAGACTCCCCTTTATCTTGTCTTACAGAATATAATTTAGACCAATTCATTGTTTTAGGAATTCCCTCACGCACCCCTTCTACTAATAAATCCTGGTAATCTTTTAACGCTTTATATCCCGCTGAAGAATTAGGATTCCACCCAGGATCCTCCCTGGGTACCAACTCATTTACCGATCCTTGTGCTATCTGCATTCTAATCAATTCCCTGGCCCGATTCGTCATTGCCCTGAATACCATTTCTTTTTCTGTGGAGTCCATAATGGTGTCCTGAGGCAGTACAGCCTCAGACTGTCAGCACCGAACAATTGCTGATAATTTCAACATAAGCTTTTGGCTGTGTGCAAGGACAGTGCTGCTTAAAGCATCTTTTGTAACCACAAGGAACAGCACGTTAGAACACTCGAAGGTTAAGGAGTAAGCAAGACGATTAGATTAAGGGACTCGGCAAGATAGCAACATCCACGAAGAAGCTCGAATGTGTGAAAGATAAGCTTTGTTAGTTAATTGTTGCTAAATGCTTTGTAGCCAATCAAGTTAAAACGTGTGTAACGAGATGTAGAAATCACCAATCAGCAATATGTATACGTGGCACTAGCTCTTAGATTAGTGTATAAATATTGCCTTCTGATTCAATAAAGTTGGACATTTGTTTGCATCAAACTGAGTCTCCGTCTCGCATCTGTTTGCATCAAACACCCACTGCGACAAATGGTGACCCCGACGTGATCGGGCTAAAGACTGTAAATAAAAATTTAAAAATTGCTAAAGATTATTAAAGAAAAAAGAAGATTGAAGATTATCCGGTCGCAGGTCTCCAAGAACTCGAGAGTGAAGAAAAAGGCTGAAAGGAAGCCGGTAATTGTGGTGCGCACCTTCATCACCTCCTCGCGATTGGCAGGTGAGCTTGGAGAAACTTTTTGTTATGGGTTCAAATATTTTAAAAGAAGAACGAGACGTTTATTATACTTTAAAGACTTTACTTAATAAGGATAAAAAAGTTATATCCGGCCATGATCTAAAACTGCTTTTAAAATGGACTCGTGAGCATTTTTCTGACATCAATTCAGTCTCTATTTATGACCCTACATTTTGGGACGAGGTCGGAGTTAAATTATGGGATGCCACTACACGGGGCAATAATGAAACCACCAAACCCTTAGCACCTTGGCGAACACTTTTTGAAACTTTAAAAGGAAAAGAGTCTACTACTTCATCTGCCCCCCCTTCTGCCCCCCTGCTGCCAACCACTGCTGCTATGGTGAATGTGGATTTGGACCCAGAACCCTTTGACCCTGGGGGCTGGATGAAAACTAAAATGGGACTGAGAAGCAAAACCAAAAGCAACCGAAAACACCACCAGAATCATCGGAGTTCACAGAGGGAGAGAAGCCGGAGAACACAGGCGAGGAATCTTGGAATGCAGACTCCCTCCCTCGTGCCTGCCTACCGCGGCTCCCGACTGCTCTGCCACCTTTCCACCTCGGAAGCCTGATTTATCTTCTTGACCACAGTTGCCATCAATTAATCCTCTGCTTCACCTGTCAACACCATCAGTGCCTGCTATAGAGCAACAGCCAAGGAAGGAACTGGGACTCGGAGACAAGCAACTAAGGAAACTGCTGAAGAAGCTGACAGAACTGGAAACCAAGGATGAGTATACCCCTGAAAAAACTCTAGTTTTTGCTCCAGGGAACATCCCGAACAAGGGAGCACTAATCCATTTTTACCCCCTGATCTGTTCCCTATTCCTGCTCCTATTTCCCTTAACCCTTTAACACCCACTGCTCTACCTCTTCCAGATCCAGCATGGGGAGGGGAGGGTAGTGGGGGAGGTGGTAATGTGTATCCAGTAACTAGATGGAAGGGAATTATTCAAAATGCTATAGTTGAAGGAGAAATGGTTCCCAATATGAGTCCGATGGTTTTCCAGTGATTGTGGGACCAGGAGGAGGAGGTCAATGGGTTGCATTAGATTGGAAAATGGTAAAAGAAGCCAAAGTTGTCATTGCGCAGTACAGTTTGAAATCGGCTTGAGTCATCTCATTTGCAACATTCTTTTTACTGCTCAATTGTTGATGCCATACGACAAAAAAATGCTCATTAATACTCTATTAATTCCTTCTCAATAATTGCAATATAGTTCTCAATATTGATGCATATTGTGGTGCATGGTACACTGGTGTTTCATACAGAGATAAAAAACTTGGTTGGTAATTATACTTGCAGTTTTGGTTTAGGAAATTGTACCATTTCATTTTGTTTCAGGGTGACTTTACCAGATTTTAGTAGCAATATCATTTCATTTTTTAATCTTCTAGTGGTGGTTGTTAGTTTTTCTTATATATTGGTGAGAAGTAAGACAAAAAACACAGTTATGAGAATGAGTATTCCTTTTTGGAGGCTGGAAGTTGCTGTGGAGAGCAAGAGTTGCTCCTGGTACGGAGAGCACTCCCACTCCTGCCTCCGCAGCCGCTTCTCGCCCCCCCCCCGCACACACTGCTGCTGCTCAGAAAACGAGCCCACCATACCTCTAAAAATGTATCTAAATCCACCAACAAACTTTTATTGCTTTCCCCGGGTTTGTTTTTTTTTATAGACCATGGCCTGAAAGTTGCTGAGGAGAATGAGAACTGCTCCTCGTACAGAGAACACAGAGTAAAAAAAAAAAAAAAAAAGAAAAAAAAAATGAAAAAGAAAAAGAAAAAAAAAAAGAAAGAAAAAAAAAAGAAGAAAAAAAAAAAAAGAGTGTGTATGCCTTTGCTATTTAAAGGCTTGGAATTTTGTCTGTAAATAATTTTATTTGGCTTTTTAGGTTTTAATTTGGCAACCATGGAGGAAACTAGGACTCCACCGTGCTGTGATCCGGGAGGGGTCTGGGGACGCTTTTGGGGCCCCCCGACCAATTTTTGTCGGATAAGCCTCCTCTACCCCCTTGGTTCTATGCGCCAGTGGACATCTGAACTTCCTCATACTAAAAAGTTGTTAAAGTCCTTCCACTGCAGTGTGAAATGTCCTTTTAGTATTGTGTTGTACTGATAACATGTTTTGTTAATGTTGTAATTCATGTGATCGTTTATATGTCGACTTAGGGATCCCTCGTCTATATGTTGGTTGTTGATTGTGCTATTCTGTTGTACTGCTCTTTTTATTGTTAGCTTTTAGGTCATATTTGTGAAGATTTTAATGGAATGTGTTGTATGAATCTTTCTGATCACTCTCAATCTATACATGCTGCAATACAATCACTTAAAGAAGGGGTTGCACATTTGCAATCACATTTGCTTTCTTGCTTTTGCTAACATTGCTACCTTGTATCTTCCAATGTTTTCAACGGATGCTCAATCCTGTCATGAAAAGAGTTTATCTTGTTCAGTCAGAAGGGGGAATTGAGGCAGTACAGCCTCAGACTGTCAGCACCGAACAATTGCTGATAATTTCAACATAAGCTTTGGGCTGTGTGCAAGGACAGTGCTGCTTAAAGCATATTTTGTAACCACAAGGAACAGCACGTTAGAACACTCGAAGGTTAAGGAGTAAGCAAGACGATTAGATTAAGGGACTCGGCAAGATAGCAACATCCACGAAGAAGCTCGAATGTGTGAAAGATAAGCTTTGTTAGTTAATTGTTGCTAAATGCTTTGTAGCCAATCAAGTTAAAACGTGTGTAACGAGATGTAGAAATCACCAATCAGCAATATGTATACGTGGCACTAGCTCTTAGATTAGTGTATAAATATTGCCTTCTGATTCAATAAAGTTGGACATTTGTTTGCATCAAACTGAGTCTCCGTCTCGCATCTGTTTGCATCAAACACCCACTGCGACAGTGTCCAGCAATACCTGCAAGTCATTCCAATCAGGATTCTGTGTTTTTATTACCATTTTCACAATTCGGGCCACTTTATCTGGATTTTCCCTATATGCCCCTGCTGATTGCTTCCATATTATTAAATCATTTGGTGAAAAAGGAACCTTTATCATCACTTTTCCTCCCCCCGCTCCTACTGCCTCCCGCAGTGGGGCCATCAATTTGGGGTGTGAAAGGCCACTTCCCTTTCCCTGCCTTCCCTTTCGAGTACGCTCCGCTAATGGCGTCCTCGGTTGATCTTTCAAATTTTCCTGTTCCGTTTCTTCTTCTGATGAGGAGGAGGAGGACAGATCCTTGTTTGAACTTTCTGAAGGGGCTTTATAAGGTGGGAGCGGTGGTGCACTCGGGGAAACTAACAAGGATACATCCTCTTCCTCCTCCGAGAACCGTACCTTGCGTTCCTTACAACCAGGACATTTATCACATTCTACTTTCATAGATTTTAACACTAACAGCCCACTAGCTTCCTGCCACTCAGGTTTTCCTTTTAAATAATAAAACAAATCCAAATACTGTATCTCATCCCATTTCTCAGTTTCTCGCAAAAAGTTCATCATAGGACTTAGTATCTCAGAGGTTAATGTACCATTTCGTGGCCACTGCATACCCCCTGTTTCATATTCAGGCCACACATGATTACAGTAATCAATCAAGGTTTTCTTCCGTAACTCCTGTCCAAAATTGCCTTCTTTCCAATGTTTCAACAGACAACCCAGAGGTGAATCCTCAGGGATATCCTTGCTATTACAAGACAGAGCTCTAAAGGTTTTAAAAGGCAGCATGCTGACACTTATATTTGCGCGCTCTTACACACACACACACACACAAAACCAATATTCGGCCGATTACCAGAACCAGATACCGAACTTGCCTATACTCGTCGCCGCGAGTGGCAAGTGCTGGATCTGCACAGCTTTCTACTTGCCGTGTCTTACGACCAGCGCCCAGAACCAGATACCGAACTTGCCTATACTCGTCGCCGCGAGTGGCAAGTGCTGGATCCGCACAGCTTTCTACTTGCCGTGTCTTACAACCAGCGCCTAGGCTTCCGACAGACCAGATCTAATACTAACCTAATACTAAAATATTTCTATAAGGAATAAAGCACCTTCGGGCTTACCTTATGGTCGTCCGTCGGGCGCGGGGTCGGGCACGGGTTGATGTCTCCTCCAGGAATCACCTGGTGCCGGTTTTTGGAGTGGATCAGCGCGTGAACCGCCCCAGCCACCTCCGGAGTCCCAGCTGGGTCGCCAGAAAACTGTTGCCCGTAACCAAAACACAAACCAACAGAGTCAGTTTATGCGGTGCTTTATTCAGGGCCCGGGAAGCCTGAGGACTAGCGTCCCAAGTCAGGGTTCCGAAGACCCTCCTTTTTGGTTCGGTTTTTATACCTTTTTCCATTACAGGCCACTTACAGAATTACATAAATTTTAGTCACAAACTGTCACATAGATCATGCAGATAACAATTGACAAACAACCACATAGATCTTACAAATAACAATAGATAATCATCTCTTAAGCTGTAAATCCACGGTTTACCATTTCAGCTGTCATTACCACCTGGCCCACCACCCGGATATAATTTTTCATCTTGATCTTTGGTAGATTGTATCAGCTTACCTAACTATTCTCCTTTGATTAATGTTTTTGCTGATGGGGTCGACACACTCCTTATTTTCGATGGGGTCGACACACTCCTTATTTTCCTTTGATTATTGTTCTTGTAAGGATTAGCTCATTCTTAACTAGTTACTTATTTCCAGAGTTTTAGTCTACCCGAGCCCCTTCTAACTCTTAATTTGTTCACTTTTAAAATTTTACAACCAATATTATTTTATTTCTACTATAAACTGTAACAATAGGATGATTAGTTTGAAAAATAAGGGTTTAAAATTGTAGTTTATTGCTTTGTTGAGTGTATCTTTCAATTTAATAATGTTTGTTTGGTCAGTTTGTTGAGATAGCATGTTGTATCCTGTTGTTATGGGGTGTATGTTTAAGCGTACTTATAAGGAAGAAAAGCCAGAAAAACGGGAGGAGAGGCCGACCGCAGGGGCCCGCGAAACAGGGACATCACGTGACCATTCCCCTCAGCACCAGAGCGAAGCCCGCGAAACAGGAACCAATGCTGGGAGAGCCCGCAAAATGAAAACCAAGGATAAACTGGTAAGAGACTGAGGGGAAGGGGTTTATGAAAAGTAAAAAAGAACCGGTTTTACCTTATCGAACTTGCGATCCGGTGGTGGGGCTACGGCTCCCCGGCTCCAATCTTTTTGATGCAAAAGCCACAGGCTGACTGCAGATATTACTCTGGTGACTAAAGGCAGGACTTTGTAGGAGATGGTTCTTAGGTCTCTTTCTGCATTCTACAAACAATGAAATTAATACATTAATTTAATATATGAAATTAATACCAAGTTAATTTTAGAGTAACAACTTTCATAAATCTGGACAGTGCCTCCTTTCCTCCAGCCACCCACCCAACTACCATCTCCCAAAGGAACCTGGTATTTTGGCACTAGGAATACAAAGTGTTTCCCGAGGGAAAACCATTGACAGCACTCCTGGAGCTCTTCCCCCTCTTCCCTCTTCAAGAAACTCAAGAACGAAGAATAAGGTGGTTATCTGACACATGCAGGTATTCACCTCACTCAAACGCTCTGGGGTTGAGAGGAAGAAAAAAATGGAATTTTAAAGCACTGTGCACATCGCTATTCACAGACAAACAGTGTCTAATTACTCAACAGGACTAGTTCCTGTTTTCCAGAAAATAAAAAGTAACAAAATGGGTACAGCAACTTTTAAATCTTTGATCTGCCTGGGACTGGTGGAATTTTCAGAAAAAAACTGTAACATTCTAATCAGTCTTCTGACCAGTTAATTAGCCTAACACAGCCACAAAGTTCTAATGAAGGCAAAGTGTCTTAAAGAACTTTCCCCACAAATATGCCATCTCAGGCTTACAGACATAATGCTGACCAGGTGTAAAAGAGGAACCCCAGCAGGAAAACACAGGAGGAAAAAAGGAAACTCTTATTACCACTCCAAAAAGCCTGTACCTACCTTTCCAGTTCATTTTGTAACTATCTTCTCTTTTTCACTTCCTCCAGATACAGCTTTTCATATTTTTCCTTTAGAACAATGCTTTGTCTCAGGGTGTATTTGTATTTTTCAGGGTGTTCATCTCCACTTGCTGGTCCTCTTTTGTGTTTCTCCTCCCATCATGTCTTCCTTAGGCTCTTCTTTCTCCTGGCAAGAAAGTTTGTCCAGCTGTAGACAGAAAAAAACACACACACACAAAAAGAAACTCAGCAGGAGCTAAAAGAAAAAAAAAATTGGTAAAGGGCTGGGCACCAGGACTGGATTTATCATCTGCTGACTCAGTATTTAAATCAGAGTGAAACCAGGGGCTTCCTTTTAATCAAGAACAGCTATAATATCATTTCTGATAGGATTCCTCAGGTTCCCAGCCCTTTTCCTGCAGTAGGCACCAAACTGGCAGTTTTTTCCCTATTTTCCCATTTCCTGGAAAAGCACTGGAAAAGCTCATGGGAAGTCAAACACACCCAAACCTCCTGGTTTCAGCACAAAAACCACCTCTCATGCTTTAGAGGAATTTTTACAGCACACTCAAGCTTCATTATTGCACTGACAAACACACCATCTTTTTTTCCCTCTACACTGAGAAATTTTTAAGTATTGGTTCAGAACATGGCTTTTACTGAAGGAGGAAGATGTATTCCACTTTAGGTGAAAGCTGCAGTTGATTTTAAAAAAATGTGCAGGAAATATCAGCCTTTTGTTAGGTCCCAATGGTCACCTACAGCTCTGTCCTTCTTTCCCCCTTCCAGAAGCAAAATTTTCTGTATCCATTCAACATCAAACCTGATATCCTGTCGGTCATTAAAAGGGGAGGAAACTGGCATGGTGAGCACTTGAAAGAGGCTCTAACAGAAGGAAGAAACTTCACTTATTTGACAGGAAAAGAGACAATGAATGCTTGAGAATAGGAGGTTCCATATAAATAAAAAGGAGAACTTTTTTTCCCTGTGAGGGTGACAGAGCACTGGCACAGGCTGGTCCCTTCCAACCCTTAATTTTCTGTGATTCTATTTAGCTCTGCCTCAATGGAATCACCTTCCCTGTCATCCAAAATAACTCTGCCAAGAGAAAGACAAAAACTCAAGATACTTTTGGACTAATCATGAGCCCCTGCCAGGGAAGGGGACTTGTCTTTCATGCTACTCAAACAGCAATAACCACCTCAAAAAGCACTTTTTGGGTGCCAGGGAGAAGGGAAAGGCTGGGCTGAAACCAGGGTTTCTCACTAGTGAGAAACAAATTCCACAACATTTTCTGCATCACCTGACTGCATCCTGCCCAGGGAAGCAATTGGAAAGCCTTGGGAAAGAGTAAGACAGGTTCCAGGAGAATAAACTTTCGGTACACTCATCTACTGCTGCAGCAGTGGAACGAGCAGCATGGAAAACCAAATCCATTCCAAACTACAGCCCAGATAAAAACAAAAAACAATTAAAAATGTGAAAAGAAGCCTTGGGAAAGAGTAAGAGTTTTTCCAGGAGAAAAACCACCACCACCACTACCAAAAAGCCTCAAACAAATCAGAGCTCACCTTTGTGTGCATTTTAGCAGCTTCATTGGCCATTTCAGAAGAACCATCCTTTATTTCTTTCTTCAACTCATGCAGGGACATTTGCTCCCCATATTCCTTTATAATCTGTTTAATGCCTGAGAAGCTCTCTGAGCTACAAAGCACATTTGAGAAGAAAACAATGAAGCAAAGGAACACCAGGCAGCCTTTTTCACATCTCCTTGTGTAAACATCACAGAAATTTTGTCTTTCACAGAAATTACTGAGACAAAAAATCCAGCATTCCTATGCCACCCCTTGTCGCGATCCGACCTATTATTTTAATATTTTATTTGAGGAAAACCAGCCACTGCTTCAGAGACGCGCAGAATTACAAAAAATAATAATAATACTTAGTGATTTAAACAAATTATAGGGATTTATTTTCAGGGAACAAGAGAACAGGTAAAGAGAGGGGATCGGGTTACCAAGTCCAGGAGGGAGCTCTGGAGTTAGCTGCTGCGTCCAGGCCGATGGCTCGCTGGTTGTGGATAGATGATCTGGTGGCTTGTCCGTCGCTTGCTTGCTCACCGATTGCTTGCCTCTGCTTGGTTCTTTTTTGTTGGGTTTTTATAATGAAAATGGGGAGAGGAAGGAGGGGGTCTTCGTTTGCATAACTTGAAGAAATTCACGGGTTTCCCGGAACAGACTTTTCCTTATCTATTTGTTAATTTCCCCATTGTTTTAGATAGGCGCCGGGTGGTCTGACCAGTTTTGGGTCTCAATGGGTGCTAACGAGGCATTCTTACAGGATTGGTGACAGGAAAGAATTTGCTCAAGAAACATTTGAAATTTTGAAAAGGTTCACATCACCCCTGGAGGCTCCAAATTTCGCCTGTGGAAGAATTCGGATTTTCCCTGCAGGGAAACCTCCTCTGGCAGCTCTCATCTCATGGAGAGCAGAGTCTTGCTAGGGCTAAGATGAGGATGGAATTTCCTCACCAACTCTTCTGCACACCCAGTTCTAAATTCAGATTGAATCCAGCTTGAATTGTACTCAGGGATATGAACAAGCCCCACCTCTCAGACTCTTCCTCCACTTCCATGTTTATTTCCAGCTCTCTGTCCAGATGTACTTGGAGAGGGCAGCTCAGCTCTTCCTTCTCTTTCTTTCTGTCACTCTCAGACTTTCAAAACAGAAAAAGCAGATGGCACACAGGGCACAGGACCTGCACCTCACCTTCTTCCCACAGCAGCTGCTCTACACCTCCACCCCTCAGCCAACTTCCACAGAAAGCCATGGGACCCAATTCCTGAGAATATTTTATCATATTTCCCACCCAACAAGCCAATAGCTAACAATGGAAAGAGATGCCCCCACCCAAGCAAAGGCAAAGAGGTGAGTTTCATTCACATCTTCTTCTCCCTCTTGCTCTTCTCTCAGCCAAACTGCTCTAAATTTCTACTTATATTTTTTCCTGATGCAGAAAAGGAGAAAAGGGAAAGACTGCCCCTTAGAAACTGGCAACTCTTTCCTTTTTCCCAGGCAATAATTCACTTGCCCCCCTTTTCTGCAAGCTTTTGAAGCTCCCACTGCCCTCAAAAACTCCTCAACACCCTGAGTGGTCTTGGAAAAGAGAACAACCTTCAAAACCAAAACTCTTCACCCCTACCACACCTAGATGGGGAGTGTTGTGATGAGGAGGAGTTACACCATGAGTAATCACTACAAACGAGTTGTAACTTTAAGGTTAAAAAGCACAACTTAGCTTACAGATGCTGAGGATGGGATTTCACATTTTTTACCTGAGCTGCAGAATGGGTGCAAATGTTGTTCCCCAAGGATTCTGCTCCTGTGGGTGAACTTGGGAAGCTTCCTCCTAAACTTGAACTTAAAGAAAGAGTGTTCCCAGAATGTCCCAGTTCAACCAGATACTGCTCAGCACTGACATCCAGACCTTCACTGATGGAAGGGGAAAGAACAAGCTTCCCACAAAGCTTTCTTTTGGCTTTTCCTTGGTTTTCCTCAGCTCTGAAAAAATTCAGACACGTATCAAGAATTATCTTTGGGAGTCACTTTGGCCCAGTTGGCACCCCCCCCCCCCCCCCCCGGCCTCCAGGTCTTTGATTATTATTCAACTTGTGAAAGTTGAAGGGAGTAGGAGTGACCAAATCCTGAACAGCATTAGAGCTGAGATTTTTTTGAGGATTTCTCAGCAGTCACATTTCCCACAAGGAGCAGCAACCAACACTTGAGACTTCTCAGCATGAGAGCTTCAAATCTGTGAATGCTCTGTGCTTACACAGCTTTTTCCAAAAGGCAGAGAACACCTGCACAACAACACCCTTTCCCATGGGAAGTTCAAACCATAACCCTCAAATGGAAGCCAAAAATAAATAGTCACTTTCTTCCTTCATAGAATTAAATTCTGTTCTCTGTAGGGCACCTCCTTATTCAAACAGTACAAGACATAAAATTAATGATTTGTTTTGTTTTTGTTTTTGGTTTTTTGCCACAAAATGAATATAAGGAGGAGATTATTAGAGACTGGCAAAAAGGCTGACTGGTAAAGTACAATTAATTAAAAAAATCAAACATTAATTCCACGATTAGTGGTGTTAGTCTTGGAATGCTCAAGAGATATTAAGACAGAGGGAGGGTTAAAGGAACCTTCCTCACAAATATGCCATCTCAGGCTTACAGATGTAACGCTGACCAGATGTAGAAAAGGAACCCCAGCAGGAAAACACAGGAGGAAAAAAGGAAACTCTTATTACCACTCCAAAAAGCCTGTACCTACCTTTCCAGTTCATTTTGTAACCATCTTCTCTTTTTCACTTCCTCCAGATACAGCTTTTCCTATTTTTCTTTTAGGACAATGCTCTCTCTCAGGGTGTATTTCTCACTCTCCAATTCCTGTTTCAGGTCTACCATTCTGCTGAGCAGCAGCTTTCTCTCTGCTTCGTGGTCGTGGGCTCTGATTTCTTCCACTCTGTCCTGGGAAGCTGCCTTCTCCTGAAGCAGGTAACACACTTTTACCAACCACAAACTAAAAAGGGAACCTTTTTTTTTTTTGCAACCTGCCCAGTGTCAGGGGCACAGATTTACTCCTTGAGGCACCTGTGCATCCTCCAGCAACCAAGGCAGAACCCCAGAGCTACCATGGGCAAGAATTCTTCTTTAGAAAGAATCCCTCCCTCTCAGCACTTATTTATCCAAGCTGCTAATGAGGGAACACTGTGGGACAGAAAAGGATAGAGAAAAAGATTCCTCAAAGAAGGAATTCCCCCAACCACCCTTCCACTTTGCTCTAGGGAAAGTATAACACAGAGAACACTTTCAGAAGCCCCTCTGCTCCTGGCCAGGATTTCAGAATCCCACAATTTGGAACAGAGCTCTGGGATCACCGAGTCCAAACATCAACCCAGAAAAAAACAAAAATATTCCAAAGGCCCCACAGCAATTGGGAAAAAGGCAGCAGTTTATGAGCAGCTTACCAGGGGTGAGCCTTGCAGAAGGATTTCAGTTCTACTGTTTTGCTGCACAACTGTGGCTGGCAGTCTGGCATTTTTAGCTTCAAGGCTTAAACAGAAACACAGCTTTTACTACAGGGAACCACCAGAGCACCAATTCTTAAAGAACAGCAGGGAAAGGACAAACAGAAGCATCTTCACCACCCCAGACAGCAGCAGCAGACACCTTGGTCCCCTGTGCCACTCTCTTACCACTGCATCCCTTTCTCCAGGTGTTGTACTGCAATAGTACTCCCAGAAGATGCCAACAGGAGGTCTTCCAGTCTCTGGAAACAATCTCTTTTTTCTCTTTCCTTATTCTCCAGAGCACTCTTCAAGTCACAAATTGAATGCTCATGCTGAAGATGTTCTTCCAACTCCTGCAGCTGTAAAAGAACAGCAAGATTCCACAGCACTCAGCTGATTTTTTTATGCTGAAGAGCTCTGAACATACCCACTACCCAAAGAGCTGTCAGTACATTCCAAACTTTCCTCCTTCAGTTTGAGGGCTTTTAGGAGCTGCTGGCTCATCCCTGCTGCCCTCCTGAAGTTTTTCCCCAACTGTGGGATGGGGAGTGTGGGGAAATGGCAGCTGCCAGCATGGCCTGGGAACCAAGATGGTCGCCCAGCGGCCCCCTGCATGTCCCAGGACTACAGCTCCCAGCATGCCCTGGGGCGCTCCTCCTCTCCTGCTGCCTGAGCCCGCCCGACCCCGGGGCTGCCCCAGCCATGGCCCAGCTGGGAGGGGGAGCAGGAGCAAGAGGATCTGGGCCTGGAGAGAAGGCAGGAAAAAGAGTCGTGAGGAGCGGGAAAGAGATGGAGGGGAAGGGGTCAAAGAGGGAGGGAGAGAGAGAGAGGAGAAGGGCGGGAAGGAGGAAAGAGGGGAGATGGACAGGGAGCTGGCCAGGGGTGGGCCAGGGGTTTGATTGAAAAGGCCTCAGGAGAGGGGAGTGACAAAGGGGTGGGAGAGGGAGCAGGAGAGAGGGAAATGGGTGAGGGGAGAGAAAGGGAGAGGCAGGAAGGGGAGAGGCTACAGGAGAGAGAGGAACAATAAGGCCAGGAGAGGAGAAGGAGAGAAAGATGTGGAGAGAGAGAGAGAGAGAAACAGCAATGGCTATGAGAAAAGGCAGGGAGGAATTGGGAAGTTTTGAGAGGGAGACAGTGAAGAAGAGAGTGGATCAGGCCAAACTGTTTGTGTGAATTTACTTTATGTAGAATTAGAACTTGTAATATATGTTAATGAATTTGTGTTCATAACCAGTAGAATTCAGGGATAAACTAAGAAAGAAGTGACCAAAAGCAGATGAGACATGTCAAGACCCTAACGGGATTAACTTCTGTCTTGGAGATAATTAGAAGTGTAAGTCCTGGCACCACTGAGACAGCTGGGCACTGGGGGAGTGTAAACACCGGCACGAAAGGCAGGATGAGGCTGCCAGAACTAGCAGATAAGGGGAAGTTTTATTGCAAGGGTCCAATTATCCTCTATAACAAGGGGATGAAGTCATCAAGAGCAAGGAAGGTAAAAAGTTCAACCCTGAAGAAGACTTCGTTACTTCATCTGAAGACCCCCAAAGACCCCCGAACACATCCCCAAAAAGACAACTCCGCCCAGACTCCACCTGTTATGAATATGTATGTAAGGATGATGTAACCTACCCTTTTACTGTATAAATATCCTAACCCTTTCCCGTAACCCTGGGAACTCTTTGTCCAGCGCAAGCTGGGGGTTCCCCGGATGCGAAAATAAATACCTTTGCTGTTTAAAGACTCAAACTCTGTCTCTAAACAGTTTTGCTTGGCCTTTTCGGCTTCAACAGAGAGTGAAAGCCCAAACTTGTGATGGGGAAAGGACAGAGAGGGAGGGATGAAGAGCTGGGGACAGGGAGCTGGGTAGAGCCCCAGAAGAGCAATGATGAGCAGCTGGGCCAGGCCCCAGTACCCTGGGCTTCCTCTAAAGGATGAAAGCTTGTTTTCATTTTTAGGGAAATGGTTTATATTTAGGTTCATAATTAGGGACCCTTGGTTTTTGTTCCTGGTTTCTTCAGGTTGGTTTTTTTGTTTGTTTGTTTGATTTTTTGTGCTGGATTGTGCTGTGTTTTCTGTCTTGAAACCATCATTTCTGGTCTGACACCTCTACAGCAGGTAGGGCAGTGTGACTGATGGTGTGGTCTTGCATATTTCTAGGGAGTCAGTGGAAATGTGTGGTTGGAGCCTTCTGCATCACTTACCTTTGATTTCTTGAGTGTAAATCTTGCACTGTTTTTGCTGAGGTGAAATAATGAAATGGGAGAGCAGATCTTCCTCACACACACACCCCCCTTCCCCCATCTGAAGATGAACAGCCCAAATCTCTGGGGCTGTGTTCTTTTATTAATCGTGTGTCAGATATCCAGCCCCAGGGGACTTGAGTGCAGAGAATGGCTGCATGGGCCTGGGGCTTGACCATCATCACCTGGAAGGGAAAAAGGAAAAACCAGGTGATCATGGGGGACTTGTTCCCAAGTCTGTTTCTTTCTATATTCTCTCAGCCCAGGAGACACTCAGACACCCTGAGCCATCCCCTCCCTTCACTGGCCCTGTGACCACCAAGCCCACTGCATCTCCCCCAGGCTGTCCTGCCATGGCTGGTTGCTGACAGGAGGGGACACGGGGAGATGGCAGCCTGGGGGTGACAGGGGGGACATGGGATGGTGAGGGTCTGGGAGAGTGAAAGGACATTGGGCAGTGATGGGCCCAGGGCTGCTGGGGGAGCCATGGCAGAGCCAGGGGGCTGCTGGGGGTTGGCACTGGGTAGTGAAGGGCTGGGGGTGATGGGACACTGGGCAGTGACAGGCTGGGGACAGCAGGGACAGCAGCATCTTGAAGAAAAAAAGATAGGTCTAGGGACTGAATTTTGACTTCAATATGTTTTACTCTGTGCATCAGAGAGCTTGTTTATACTCTGCTTTCACTACTTAAGGTTGGACACAAGCACTTTATTTGGAGTTCTGATCACCTTTTTTTGTTCTTCTAGAAGCCAATCAAAGCCAGTGAGTGGAACATCAAAAGCTGTATGTAAAATCACAATCTCAACTTTCTATTGCAGCCTGCATTTACATCCAAACAATATACCCTTGTATTAATTTCCCAAGCATTAACTTAAAGTATTTTCCAATAAAACACAGTCTTTGTTGTAAATACAATGTATTTGATTCAGCATAGCAAAACTGTGTAATACCATCATTTGTACAGTTGTTTTTTTTTCCCTAATTTTTGAAAATGTTACCAAAACCAACTGAGAATCTGTTACTGTTAAACTTGGTACTGTTTCTTACTTTTGACTCAAACAAATACTGAAACCAAGATATCCCAAACATTTTGAGGACATCTCTGTGCAGCTAAACAATTCCTTTTTGTGTCTGTAAATACCTGGGCATTTCTTCCTGAAACCGTATAATTGAGGTGAAATTGTTTGGGCCCCTCTGAGTACATAAATGTCTTCTGTAGATTGCCATCAGTTAAAGTATTGTTGCTCCCCCAGTTGGTATTCTGCAGTTCTGCATTTGATCTTTGGACTTGATCTGATGAAGCAGTTCAGTTGAATAGTTTGTCTGCACATGAAAATACCAGCAGCCCAGTGTACACATCTTGGCACAAGATTGGAGCCCAGTGCCTTTGTGGGTAAAAGCTCAGTCATTTTTCTTCCCTTCTGCCTGCAGGACATATTTGGATCTGGGTGACTTCAGGTTTGGATGCTGCTTCCATTTCCCAAAGGTTCAGCCTTGCTTCAGGATACCACCACTTGGAACTGACCCTGGGAAAAGGGGCAGCATTTTTCTACAGCTTTGCAAACACTGTCCTGCTGCTGCTAAAATACAAATAAGGAACACAAGGAAATACCTGACTGGTAATGCTCTAGATGTTGATTTGCCTCCTGGGGTGGAATGTGATGTGTAACTCTGCATTTCAAAATAGTCCTTCCAGTATAAAAATCACGAAGTTGTGGGATGTTTGGTTTTTTTTTGTCATCCTGATTTTAGGTATACTGCATTTTCTTCACTAGAATGGGGTGAGGCATTACACTAACCCAGAGTTGTGGGGTCTGAGCACTTGAGAAGCTGTTAGGAGAGCTGCATGTAGAAATTCATCAAGTGTGTCTCTGTGTTCTGTGAAGAATACAGCCTCTTGTGGTAGTTAAGGTTTGAAATGTGGTAGTTAAGGTTTGGTGGCCGGAAGATATCGTGCTGTACGGAAAGATAAGATAGGGCTTCCCTCCTGACAACCAATAGCTTTGGGTCCCTGACGCAAGCAGGTGGAAGTGACGATGTAAACCTAGGCTATAAAATGCGGTGTAACATAAACAATAAACGCCATTTGCGGTCCATCATATTATGTCTGTGAGCTGATGGCCCGAGCGACCCGAGAGTGGTTGCCGTGCCGTTCTTGAACCAGGTCGCCACGCCTTGCTGGAGGCAACAAATTGGTGCTGAAACCCGGGAAAAAATTGAGGTTGGAATCGGATTCACGTTCGGGAAATTCGCCTGGATTCAGGTGAACGGTGGCCGAAGCGGCAGGATCCAGCCAGGCGGGGAGGACGCTCCCGGACCGACAAGGAGGATGGAAGCCCTTGTAAAGGTCGTATCTGAGTTGCATAGAAAGTGGGGGATTGATTGTAAGCCCAAAGATTTTACCCTTGCAGTTGCGAGGCTGTTAGAGATAGGGGTCATTGACCAGGCGGTGGATATCCTCCACCCAGAGGTGTGGAGTAAATGCACTAAGGCGTTAGCCGAGAAGACCATGTCCTCAGACACGGGAAAACCCCTCAAGGCATGGGGGAAGGTCGTGGGCGCCTTAAAAAAAGCCCTACAGGAGCAGGAGACATAGAGGAAGGCAAGGGACTGTTTATTAATCGTCCCGAAAATCGGGGTCGGTGCAGCCACAGAGACCCCACCCGCAACCGATGACGGTCCCCAGGCGGACCGGCATGAGGGGGACACCCCCCCCCAGCCTCCAAACCTTATTCCGCTCGCGGAAGAGCAAAAACAAGCAGAATCCATCTGGGGCGGGCTAGCTGAGGAAGCCAGGGCTGCTGCGGAAAAATCAAAATCGGATGACGTTTGGCCGAGACCGCCTCCCTATGCGCCTCAAGATGGCGCCGATCCAAAAGAGGGAGGGGGGGCGAAAACGCCCCTGCCGGAAACGAGGAGGGAGCACCGGAACTGATGGGTGTGCGCAGACAGGAAGGCGGGGAGAGCAAAAAGGAAGTGGGAGGTTGCCCGGACCCGCTCAGCCTCAGCCCGCTCTGCTCCGCTCCCTGCGCCGCGCCGAGCGCGCCAAGCGAAAAGGAGAAGAGGGGTGGTGCAGATAATCAAGAAGGGGGTGGAACCCTGAGCCGGGCAGCAGGAACCGTGAGCCGGGCAGCGGGAAACGCAAACCAGGCAGCAGGAACCAATCAGAGCATATATCTGGTTCTATGCCCTTATAAGGAGAGCAAGGAGGAAAAGGACAGTTTGGTCTGCCCACAAAGCAGCTGTCTACGTTTTACTAACATTATATTATCTTTTTCTAACCGGTCTTTAACAAACAACACAAGCTTACTCAATATACAGGGTCCGAAGACCAGCGCTATGATGAGCAGTATAAACGGTGCCATTAGTGTTGAAATGAGGGTGGTTAGCCATGGTGTGTGGTTAAACCATGACTCAAACCATCCTTGCTGGACTTCACTGTCTCTTTTTCTTTTTTCCAAACCTTCTCTGAGCTTGGCCATGGTATCGCGGACAACGCCGGTGTTGTCTGCATATACACAACACTCTTCTCCTAGTGCAGCACAATGTCTTCTTTGTTGTAAAAACAAGAGATCTAGTCCCCTACGATTTTGGAGGACAACTTTAGACAATGAACTCAGGGATTGTTCTAAGGCGCTGATTGATTTCTCAGTTTGAGCTAGATCCTCATCCACTTTTATTTTGAGGGAATGAAACTTTTGATTTTGCTCAACTGTTGGGGCTATTTCGGCACCGGTGGGGGTCACGTGTCTGGCAGTAGTTGTGGTGCTGGTGGGAATTATAGTATGGGCTTCGGTCTCATATGCTAAAGACTTAGCTGTCGGAGGGTTAAGGGCTGGGTTAGATTCGACAGCTTTGGGTGCTTGTGGTATGGACTTAATAATTTGCACAGGCACTCCTCTATCTTTGTAATTTCCCTGAAGGAATGGGTACCACATCTTACCTTTGAGCCATTCTGCATCACCTCGGTTTAAAATTTCCAGGACCAAATGGGAACGATTTGGTCCTCAACTTACTTGTAAAAATTTATCCTTTATCTCTGGTATCCAACTCCTGCCTGTCACAATGGTCTCACATCCCCAATATGCACAAACTTCTGGATTGCTACAATAACTTTTCCCTGGGTGTGAGCTGGGGCACCAATATAGTTCCCTATATGACTGACCGAGTTCCTGAATGCTAGGTTCTGTCTCCTCAGGCTGTGCTACCCTGGGGAATAGAACACCAAATGTAATCGTAAAAGTCAGGGCTCCTGCCGTTATGTTTTCCTTTATCACTTGGCCGTTTTTTGGGTTCCACAGGATCCACCTGAAGGGCTGGTGGTGATTGTAATGTGCCTCTCCTTTAGTAACAAACCCTAAAATCAGGATCACAGAAAGATATAGTAGATCCCTTCTGCACAGGTTGTTCTGCCGGTGTCTGGGTTCTGTTGATGCGGGGTTCTCTGGTTCTGTCAGTACGTTCGCTGTTCCGTCGTCCTTGCTGTCCACCGGGGTATGTAGGTTAGGAGGGTGCCCGACGAGTTGGTCCTGTGAACAGAAACTTTGAGTTTTTGTTAGTTTAACTCCACTACTGTTATTGTTATTATTATTATTATTATTGCTATTATCATTATTCTGAAGGTCTGGGTTAATGGACTTAAGTGGACACCACTTAACTCTACCATCTTATTTGATAGCTGCATACCATCGCCCCATGAGAACTAGTCTCCATCCCTGTTCCCATTCACCCAACTCATTCCTAACTCTGACTAATGGGCCTTCCTCCATAGATCTAGTGGCCCAATGTTTTTGGGCTGGGCTGTTTGCCTCTTCTCCTCTGGGGTACTGATTCAGGGCTAATAGAGCGGTAGCTAGAAGGCGTGCTTGGTCTCTTGAAGGAATGGCGTTGTCGAAGCCTTCTGCTTTCGCTAATACCTCTAATTTAGATTTCAGAGTCTGATTCACGCGTTCGACTGTGGCCTGGCCTGTGCTATTATATGGGATACCATGTAGCAGAGTGATGCCCCACTTCTGGATGAAAGTCTGCACAGATTTAAACAAGAAGTTTGGGCCATTGTCTGTTTTGATCTGATTAGGAATGCCGAGCCATGCCATAGCTGTCAGCCAATGCTGGATAGTCGCTTTGGAGTCAGTCTTAAGGTGCTGAGTGGCTACGATCACTCCACTATATGTATCCACGGTTACCGCTAGCCATGCTCTAGGTTTCAGCAATTGGCAGAGTGTAAAATCTGTCTGCCACACTTCGGAGGCTTTAAGACCTCTGGGGTTTACTCCACTGGACCACAGTGGTGCTTTCTGACAGTAGGGACATGTAGCTACGATGTGTTTTGCGTCAGTGACTGAAATCCCGCATTTCTTCGCCAACGCTTTAGCTCCAATGTGGAGAGACTCGTGTAGTTGACGGGCGTCTCTCAATGTCCACAGTCCTTTTGCAGCGGCGTCTGCTTTGTCATTGCCGATCTGGAAGAACCCTTTAATTGGGCTGTGGCTGTTGACATGAATGACCGATATAGTGCCTTTTCGGGAAAGAAGCGCTTCTTCTAGCATTAGAGCTACTGTAGATGTTGACACGCCGGGCCCAGACATGGCCAGGCAAAGTTTGGCCACAAACATCGAATCAGTTACTATGTTGAGATGTTCTGTTGGGAACAGTCCACACGCTAGCGCTACGGCCGACGCTTCTAGCTGTTGGACTGAGAGAGCACGATCGGTCATTTTAACACAGTGCCATTCTCCTCCCGACTGCCATACTGCCGCCGCGGTTGAGGTCACTGAGGACGCGTCTGTGAAGACCGTTGGTCCCGGCTGAGGCCGGTCCATGATCTTCAGCGGGAGGTCCATGTCGACAATTGCCAGCATTTTGGTCCAGGGGGGCTTTGTGGCATATCGAACTTCTCCACATCCAAGGAGGGCTGTGGCTAGGTGCTCTTGTTACAGTTTATAGTAGAAATAAAATAATATTGGTTGTAAAATTTTAAAGTGGACAAATTAAGAGTTAGAAGGGGCTCGGGTAGACTAAAACTCTGGAAATAAGTAACTAGTTAAGAATGAGCTAACCCTTACAAGAACAATGATCAAAGGAGAATAAGGAGTGTGTTGACCCCATCAGCAAAAACATTAATCAAAAGGAGAATAGTTAAGCAAACTGATGCCATATACCAAAGATCAAGATAAAATATTGTATCCAGGTGGTGGGCCAGGTGGTAATGACAGCTGAAATGGTAAACCGTGGATTAACAGTTTAAGATATGACTATCTATTGTTATTTGTAAGATCTATGTGACTGTTTGTCTATTGTTATCTGCATGATCTATGTGACTGTTTGTGACTAAAATTTATGTAACTCTGTACGTGGCCTGTAATGAAAAAAGTATAAAAGCTGAACCAAAAATGAGAGTCTTCGGAACCCTGACTTTGGACGCTAGTCCTCAGGCTTCCCGGGCCCTGAATAAAGCACCGCATAAACTGACTCTGTTGGTTTGTGGTTTTGGTTACGGGCAACAGTTTTCTGGCGACCCAGATGGGACTCCAGGGGCGGCTGGGGCGGTTCACGTGCTGATCCACTCCAAGCCGGCACCAGGTGATTCCTGGAGGAGACATCAACCCGTACCCGACCCCGCGCCTGACGGACAACCATGAGGTAAGCCCGAAGGTGCTTTATTCCTTATAGAAATAAGTTAGTATTAGGTTAGTATTAGATCTGGTCTGTTGGAAGCCTAGGCGCTGGTCGTAAGACACGGCAAGTAGAAAGCTGTGCGGATCCAGCACTTGCCACTCGCGGTGACGAGTATAGGCAAGTTCGGTATCTGGTTCTGGGCGCTGGTCGTAAGACACGGCAAGTAGAAAGCTGTGCAGATCCAGCACTTGCCACTCGCGGCGACGAGTATAGGCAAGTTCGGTATCTGGTTCTGGTAATCGGCCGAATATTGGTTTTGTGTGTGCGTGTGCGTGCGTGTGTGTGTGTAAGAGCGCGCAAATATAAGTGTCAGCATGCTGCCTTTTAAGACCTTTAGAGCTCTGTCTTGTAATAGCAAGGATATCCCTGAGGATTCACCTCTGGGTTGTCTGTTGAAACATTGGAAAGAAGGCAATTTTGGACAGGAGTTACGGAAGAAAAACCTTGATTGATTACTGTAATCATGTGTGGTCTGAATATGAAACGGGGGGAATGCAGTGGCCACGGAATGGTACAATAACTCCTGGAATATTAAGCCCTATGATGAGTTTCTTGCGGGAAACTGAGAAATGGGATGAAATTCAGTGTTTGGATTTGTTTTAATATCTAAAAGAAAAACCTGACTGAAAAAAAAAAAGAAAAAAAAAGAGGAAAAGAAAAAAAAGAAAAAAAAAAAGAGGAAAAAAAAAAAAGAGAAAAAAAAAGAAAAAAAAAAAAGAAAAAGAAAAAGGAAAAAAACAAACAAACAAAAAAAACAAGGAAAAAAGAGAAAGAAAAAAGCATGTGGACTGTTGGAAGTAGAATGTGATAAATGTCCTGGTTGTAAAGAGCGTAAGATACGATTTTCGGAGGAATAGGAGGATGTGTCTTTGTTGGTCTCCCCGAGCGCGCCGCCGCTCCCACCTCCTGAGGCTCCCCCGGTAAATACGGCTAGGGTCCCTCTTCCTTCCTCATCCAAGGAGGGGATAGAGCAGGAAGGATTGGGTTAATCAGCCGAGAACGCCGCTTGCGGAGTGGACTCGGAGAGGGAGGCTGGAGAAAGGAGGCGGTTTTTCGCAGCCTCAGTTGATGGCTCCGCTGCGAGAGGCAGTGGGAGCGGATGGAGGGAAGGCGATGATAAAGGTTTCTTTTTCACCGAATGGTTTAATAATATGGAAACAATCGGCGGGGGCGTACAGGGAAAATCCTGAGAAAGTGGCTCGGGTTGTGAAAATGGTAATAAAAACTTAGAATCTTGATTGGAATGATTTGCAAATGTTGCTGGACACTATAGAAAAGGAGAAAGGGCGCCGGCGGCGTCGGGGGGGGGAGGCGCGGGCCTCTCCCCCGGCCACCTTGCACGGGCGGGCGGCTGTCTGTGTCGGGCGGAGCTCGTCCCGCTCGGGTCGCCAGGATTGACGTCGGGGCCGGTGGGGCCCGGCGCGGCGGCCAGGGAGGTCCCTGAAGGAGAGGTGACGCTGGATTGGGGAAAGGCTTCGGGGGTTTGGGAAACAGGGACCCCAGGTAAATCAAAAGCGGCAGTACCAGTAGTAGTGGAGGTAAAGGAAGGGGCCCAACCAGTAAGGGTACGGCAATACCCCATCAGTCTGGAAGCTAGGAAGGGAATAGCCCCCATGATAACTCAATTCTTAAGTTTAGGAATTTTGCAGGAGTGTGAATCTGAATTCAACACTCCTATCTTCCCGGTCAAAAAGCCTAATGGTAATTACAGGTTAGTACAGGACTTAAGGGCAATTAATTCTATCACCAAAGATATACATCCTGTAGTGGCAAATCTGTACACATTGTTAACATCTGTTTCTGAGAAATTTCAATGGTTTACAGTAATTGATTTAAAGGATGCCTTCTTCTGCATACCCCTGGCACCTGAAAGCAGGAACATTTTTGCATTCGAATGGGAGAACCCCGACACGGGACGGAAGCGTCAACTCACATGGACCAGGCTTCCCCAAGGATTTAAATCCTCGCCCACCATATTCGGTAACCAGCTGGCCAAGGAACTTGAGGAATGGAAAGATTACCCAGGTAAAAGATTTGCCTTTTTCATATGTGGTATTGCAATATGTGGATGATATTTTCCTGGGTACCACAGAACAGGGTCTCTGCCTCAAATTAACCATTGGACTATTGAATATGCTGGGACAGGCTGGATACCAGGTATCCAGAGAAAAGGCACAGCTGGTCAAACAAAAGGTCATCTATTTAGGATGTGAAATTTCGCAGGGGGTTCGTCGTTTGGGAGTAAATCGCATACAGGCCATATGTGCAATTCCAGTACCCTGTAATAATCAGGAACTAAGATCTTTTCTAGGAATGATCGGCTGGTGTCGACTGTGGATCCCCGACTTTGGGCTAACAGCCAAACCACTGTATGAGGTTGTGAAGGAACCGAGATTTAAGTGGGGACTCACGGAAGATAAAGCATTTCGGGAGTTAAAACAGGCCCTCAAGGAAGCACCTGCCCTGGGCCTACCGGATCTAACCAAGGACTTTCAATTGTATGTACATGAAAGGCAAAAGTTAGCCTTGGGGGTGCTCACTCAGAAACTGGGGTCTTGGAAAAGGCCGGTTGGGTACTTTTCTAAACAATTGGACTCAGTAAGTGGGGGATGGCCAGGATGCCTAAGAGCAGTAGCAGCCACAGTAATCCTGATCCAAGAAGCACGTAAGCTAACATTGGGCAAGCACATGACAGTTTATGTGCCTCATATGGTCATCACAGTATTGGAACAAAAGGGGGGCCATTGGCTCTCGTCGAGCAGGATGCTCCAATACCAGGCCCAATTGAGGGAACAGGATGATGTGGAGCTGAAAATAACAAATCACCTTAACCCAGCAGAATTCCTCAGGTCCACCCAGGAAGAAGGAGAGCTGGAACATGACTGTATGGAGGTAATCGAACAAGTGTACGCCAGCCGGAAGGACCTGAAGGATGAGCCACTGCCGGACCCTGATTGGGAACTGTTTACGGACGGGTCCAGCTTTGTGGAACAAGAAGCTGGCTCGGATGTTGCAAGCACGAAAGAACATCAAGGGTTGGTGTGTGACCCCAACAGGACAGGTGATCCTGCCGGTGAGGATCATGAAGATAGTACTGGAAACAGAACACAATAAGTGTCACTGGGGTGCGGAGGCAATGGTAAAATTTTTGAAAAATGAAATATTCTCAAACCAGATGTTAACGTTGGCAAAAAGAGTAAATGCAATGTGTCCGGTGTGTATCAAAAACAACCCAGTGGTAAGAAGGCAGGTACAAATGGGTAAGTTACAGGTAGGTCCCCAACCAGGAGATTATTGGCAAATAGACTTCTCTGAGTTACCAAAAGCCCAAGCATACAAACATCTGTTGGTGTATGTGTGCACATTTTCGGGATGGCCAGAAGCTTTCCCTTGCAGGACCAATCAGGCAAAGGAAGTGGTAAAAACACTTTTGAAAGAAATCATCCCTAGATTTGGGGTGCCGTTGGGGCTATCATCTGATAGGGGTCCTCATTTCACTGCAGGGATTGTGCAGGAGATTTCTGTAATACTAGGGATAACTTGGAATCTGCACACGCCCTGGAGACCCCAATCAAGTGGTAAGGTAGAGCGGATGAATCAAACATTGAAAAATCAAATTAAGAAAATTTGTCAAGAAGCAAAAATCCAGTGGCCGCAGGCATTGCCTTTAGCTCTGTTAAGAGTTAGGATTAAACCAAGGGAAAGGATAGGGGTAAGTCCGTACGAAATTTTGTACGGCAAACCATACCATGCTGTTACTTACCAAGGGGACCCTCATCTGGTAGGGGATCAGGTGATATTAAATTATGTGTTGTCTTTGAATAAGACCCTTACAGCACTTAGAGGAGCGTTGCAGTGGAACCGACCGTTACCCCTGGAAAATCCGGTCCACGACATCCTTCCAGGAGACCAAGTCTACATCAGGAACTGGTCAGTGGAACCACTGAAGGCTATAACCCGGAAGGAGGTAATATCTCCAGAAGAAGGGACGCCTCCACCTGCTTATCAAGAGGCTTAAAGGTTGAGCATCCTTGCGAAGGAATAATCGAAGGATGCTCAAAAGGGGGGAATTGTTACAGTTTATAGTAGAAATAAAATAATATTGGTTGTAAAATTTTAAAGTGGACAAATTAAGAGTTAGAAGGGGCTCGGGTAGACTAAAACTCTGGAAATAAGTAACTAGTTAAGAATGAGCTAACCCTTACAAGAACAATGATCAAAGGAGAATAAGGAGTGTGTTGACCCCATCAGCAAAAACATTAATCAAAAGGAGAATAGTTAAGCAAACTGATGCCATATACCAAAGATCAAGATAAAATATTGTATCCAGGTGGTGGGCCAGGTGGTAATGACAGCTGAAATGGTAAACCGTGGATTAACAGTTTAAGATATGACTATCTATTGTTATTTGTAAGATCTATGTGACTGTTTGTCTATTGTTATCTGCATGATCTATGTGACTGTTTGTGACTAAAATTTATGTAACTCTGTACGTGGCCTGTAATGAAAAAAGTATAAAAGCTGAACCAAAAATGAGAGTCTTCGGAACCCTGACTTTGGACGCTAGTCCTCAGGCTTCCCGGGCCCTGAATAAAGCACCGCATAAACTGACTCTGTTGGTTTGTGGTTTTGGTTACGGGCAACACTCTGACATTGCCACTGATTGTGTTGGGAGCTGTTTGTGGAAGGGTAGGTATATCCTGGCAGGTTCGATGCCTAGGTGTCTTAGGGCAAATTTCCTGCCTTTCATGATGAGGCTACCAAGGCACTCAAGTCCTGGAGAGAACGCATGTGATGGTTTTCCTAGGACTATCCATTGTACTGGTTTGGCTGTTTCGGGAGAGCCCTGGGCCAGTGCTCCTACTTCCCCTCCTTTTGTGAAGTGCACATACAGATCAAGTGGTATGTTCGGGTTCCACCTGGCGAGCGTGCTTGAGGACATCTGTTGCTCAATGAAATTGAGAGAGCTCATTGCTTCTGGTGTCAAAGTTTTTTGCTCCCATGGGTTTATTCCTTTTAAAAGATCGTACAGGGGGGCCATGATTTCAGGAGGGATCAGGACTACGTTACGGAGCCATTGCAGGGACCCCACTAATTGCTGCATATCGTGGAGCGTCTTGACGTTCCGATGGATCTTCATCTGCGGGGGGGTAACATAGGTGTTTGTGATTTCCACTCCCAAGAAACTTAA